>NC_090655.1:127485263-127582763 GCF_040937935.1 Hyperolius riggenbachi | reverse complement strand
CCGTTGTCTGGGTGTCACCCTGGACTCCGCACTCTCCTTCACTTCCCACATCCAAAACCTCACAAAGTCCTGCAACTTCCACCTTCGTAACATCTGTAAGATTCGCCCTTTCCTGACCTCTGCCACCACCAAACTCCTCATCCATGCCCTCATAATTTCCCGCCTTGACTACTGCAATGCCCTGCTGTCTGGTCTCCCTATGACCCGAACAGCCCCACTGCAGTCCATCATGAATGCGGCAGCCAGAATTATCCACTGTTCCCATCACTCCACCACGGCAGATCCCCTCCTAGAATCCCTCCACTGGCTTCCTATCCAGTCCAGAATCAAATTCAAGATACTGTGTCTGACCTACAAATCTGTCCACAAAACTTGTCCAACCTACATTTCCGATCTTACTCAGAGGTACACACCTAGCCGCTCACTCCGCTCTTCCAATGAATTTCGCCTAACCGCCCCCCGCATCACCCAGTCCCATGCACGCCTCCAGGACTTCTCAAGCGCTTCTCCAACACTATGGAACTCCCAACCTCCACCCATTAGGGCAGCCCCCTCCTTCAACATCTTCAAGAAAGCCCTCAAAACTCACCCCTCACAAGTGCTCTAAACCTACAGCTGAACTCTGGTCCCCTACCGTTCGTGTCCTTACCTCTCCCTCTAGATTGTAAGCCTTTGGACAGGGTCCTCCTCCTTTTGTGTCCTACCTGATCATGCACCTCCATTACTGTGAACCCATGCTATGCATCTGAGTGAACCTAACTTGCCTAATCTACATGCTCAATCCAATGACTAAGCATTACCTGGCACTCATACTGTGCCGTGTGATCTGGTTTTCTATTATTCCTGTATTGTCATATTGCTGTATGTCACCCCTAAATATTGTCTGTAACCTAAATTAATGTTCAGCGCTGCGTAATATGTTGGCGCTTTATAAATACAATAAATAAATAAATAAATAAATGTTAACTTGCAAGGGCACGGCTCTCTCAGCCTTTTGTGTCTTAGAATGTGATCTACATTTTGATCACCATTTATAGGTTTCACTGTATTTACTATGAATTATGTACCAATCTCGATATTTTGTGTATGCCATTGTCTGTATTATGTATCCCATGTTTGTTTCTTACTCTGTACAGCGCCAAGAAAATATGTTGGTACTTTAGAACTACCAAAAAAAAAAAAAAATATCCTTAAAGTAGTATTAATCCAAACATCTGGAGGAGATGTCCATTTAGTAAAAGCTACAACATTCATACAGAGGAACACACACTCAGTGTGCCAGTATACACATACAGTGCGTCAGTCAGTTTCGATGAAAGCCAATAAGCCTACTTGCATGTACTAGGATTGTAGAAATAATTTTAACATACATGGATTGTGGGAATAAAATCATGCCAGTCAATATAAAGAATACAAATCGCCCAATAGACAGCAAAGCTTGTGGAAATTAAGGAACTAAGCCACTTACAACATCAAATAGACTGTAGCTCATGTGATTGCCATAGTGTTCTGCAAGATAAAAAGGCCCAGCAAGATAAAAGGCCCAGATCACACAACAATGCATCTCAGGATGGAACTCCACTGCAGAAACTGAAACACAAACACCACTGTGGCTTTCTTACTAAAAAAAAAAAAAAAAAAAGTGTCCTAATAGGTTCAGTCAACTGGTGGATATTTCTGATCAATTTTTATGATAATGAAAAGGTACCCAAACACTTTTTTTTTGAGTTTTCAATTATTTTTTCCCAGATTTGGCAAAAAAATTGAGCACATTTGTGTGATACTTTGATTCATTTTTTGTAATGTTTAATTTCAATCAATTAGAGAAATTGATTGTAATTCTTGAATTGAAATAAAAAAAAACGTTGTGTGACCTTAGGGCTAGGGCTAGTTGTCCTTAGAGCCCACTAGAAATTGCAATCGAAATCGCTTAGTGCTTTTGTAGCAATGTATCCATCACTTTCCAGATGATTTCTGACAATTTTGAAGCATTTTTAATTCAGTGCTTGCAATTTATATATCAATTGCGATGTCCATTAGCACAAGGCATTGTGGGTACAGCAAATGGAGTAGTGAAAGTGCTGCAAAAATTTGCTTTGCTTTGTACAGTGACTGAAAAAATAATTTAGCTGCAATCCTAAACTTTTTATAGTAGTGTAAATGGTCCAAAAATGCTGCAGGCACTGCAATTGCAATTTTAGGAAATTGCAACTGTAAGATCATCTTCACTGACTTTCATGAACCTAGCGCTTTTGGAATCCTTGGCGATTCCAAAATGCTGCTGAGAATGCGGAGGGGATCTAATTAACATGTATAAATACATCAGAGGGCAATATAATACCTTGGCGGATGAGCTTTTTGTCCCTAGGCCTTCTCAAAGGACTAGAGGACATGATCTGCGCATGGAGGAAAAACGTTTTAGCCATTTATTTAGGAAAGGGTTCTTTACAGTAAGAGTGATGAAGATGTGGAATGCATTGCCACAGGAAGTCGTTATGGCAAACTCTATACCTGCATTTAAAGGGGGCTTAGATTCTTTCCTTGCATTGAAAGACATCCATGGCTACAATTACTAGGTAATGCCTAATGATGTTGATCCAGGGATTTTATCTGATTGCCATCTGGAGTCGGGAAGGAATTTTTCCCTTTAGGGGCTAATTGGACCATGCCTTGTAAGGGTTTTTTCGCCTTCCTCTGGATCAACAGGGATATGTGAGGGAGCAGGCTGGTGTTGTACTTTATACTGGTTGAACTCGATGGACGTATGTCTTTTTTCAACCAAAATAACTATGTAACTATGTAACTATGTTACAGCTTCTTTTGCAGGGTTCAGATTTCAATCTCCCTTTGGCCTCATTAACATCAGGGCCGTTTCTGTGCGCTTTTTTACAGCGCACTGCCCTGTGCGATCAGCAAGGTATTTACTTTCCCATGTAACTAAATGTAGCTGGTTCACATCTATGCGCTGCGCTGAGCAGCGTTACAGAAACGTAGGGTTGCATGCATTTCTGTGCGTTGAGCTGGAAAGCGCACATCAATGCAAGTGAATGGGTGCGCTTTTTTAGCGCATAGAAGCGCATACAAGCGCATGCGTTTTTTTTACCCCTAATTGGAGAAAAAAATATTTACATACAAAAAAAAAGTTTTATTGACAACTGCTGCTGGTACAACAAGCAAAACGTGCTTTAAAGAAGCGCAGCGCAACACACAGAAACGCGCACTAAAGCGCGCACAAGAGCATGCGTTTTTTACCACGCGCTTTCACGAGTTTTTCAGCGCAGCAGATGTGAACGAGGCCTTATGTCTGAAAACGCAATTTACCCAGGTAGTGCATGCTGCACACATGAATGTTTACACAGCTCAGAAACCTGTGCCAGAATGGATTGAAAGGACTTGTTTACTACACCGTTAATTATCACTTGAGCAGTACTGTACTGTGCTTTGTGCTGCATTGTACTGAGCACCACAGGACTCCCTACAGGATAGCGCTGAAGCTGTAGCTTGAAAAGTCAGACTTGACAAAATGTTCTTTTTAAGGTAACACTCCAGAGAAAAGAAAACTCTGTTTGCATTCTCCGAGGCAAGGGCACTGCACCCAGATTCATCAGTGTCTTAATCTTAAGGCAACATGCTTGTCTTGAGATTCATTTTGGCATGGGCTTCAGATCATGATTTCCTGATTAGGCAGGTATTTATATTTGTAAATGTTATTTGCATTTTGGTGTTGGCAGGAGATGAAGGGTGCTAGTATACTTTGTGCAATTTGGAATAATGCAACGCATTACTACTAGGGCTGGTCAATGAGATGCAAATAATTTTGAGTTGATGCAGCATTATGCAAATGTTGTACGCAAAGGTATGCATTTTAAACATGGGCCAATTAAATCCTGCTGAGGTAAAATTAAATTGGTCCATTATCAAGCTGCATACATTTTCATACAAAATTTGCATAATCCTGCATAAACTCAAAAATATTTGACCATCCCTTATTACTACAAGTGAACAAAAGCTTGCCTACAGAGCTGAATGGGCATGTTCACATTTCTGCCTGGTAGAAAATTGCATCGTCGTAATATGTTTCAACAGTGTTTTTCTGGATAACGCATTCCCCAGCAACTGCCCATGCTATGAAAAACCGTATACAGTACATGCGCATTTTTTGCTCGCACTATGCATTTTGTAATACAGCTCATGCTACCCAATGCACATAGTGTGAAAGTATCCTACAGGGTTAGGTAATTATGTTTTGCAGGTTCAGAGGGGAATAATATTTTAAATTTGTTGTGTCTGCTTATGGTGGGGGCCAAAGCTTTTGCTGACAGCAGCAAAGAATGTTTCCAGTTGTCATAACTGGTACACATAACTGGTAAAAACACAAATATGGAACCTTTGACAATTGCGTAAGGGCCCTTTTACACTTAAGGTGGCCACTAACTGTCCAATTTCTAGTGAAAAATCGTTCGATCGATCAGAAATTCTGATCGGATGAAAAACCGTTCACTACACCATCAACTAACCAATCTTTGCTTCCTATCTATCATGATCACCAAGAAAATCCAAATTTTCATTCGACGAAAATTCATTCGGGCGACATTTTTTTCACTCGTTCATAACCGATTGTGTCCATCAATGGAGATTATTTGCAACCAATCCGATCAGAATTTCTGATCGCTCGAACGATTTTTCGCTAGAAAGTGGACCGTTAGTGGCCAGCTTTAGTCAGTTGCTCTCAGTTAAAACTGAAATAAAACGGATTTTCAAAGTATTGCCCATGTTTTCCTATGGCCTCTTTTACACTTACCGTGTTTTAACTGAAATCTTCTTCCCAATCCACTGCTATAGAAAAAACGCACACTAACGCACACCAACTTATTAAGTGTAAACAGGGCCTTAGAGTACAACATCTAAAAACCTATTCTAAGGGTCCTTTTACACTTAATCAGGCTTAATAGGCCAAATTTAATTTATTGAACAGTCTCAAATTAAGTGGTGCCACTATAGCAAACATGACGGGATAGTCCTCCCCCCCTTCTGAAGTAGAGCAGTGGAGCAGTTCAATATTTATCTGTCCCTGTGCTGCTTCGCCAGAAAAAAGTTCAAGATGAAATGTGGCCCAAGGCAAGTTGCTGGCCTTCACTTCCCCCATAGACTTTTAGATAAGTTGAAGGGAGGGGGTGTTTTACCAGCCACACTAGGGGGGTTTGGACCACCAGAGTGGGGCCCAAGTTCATTTTGCTGAGGGTCCCCGTGTGCTGTTGCTCCACCCTTGCTCAAACTGACAATGTTTTAACTAGAAACAGTCACCAGTGTGCTCCTCTGGATTGAAAGGCTGTGTGCTGTCATCCTTTTACTGCTTACAGTGATGCATAAATAAAGTTCTGTAGGGCCACATAAAATGGCAAGGAGGACTGTGTCACATTGTTGGCTTTAAATGTGCCAAAAGTATTTCTCAGCATTTCCATGTGATGACGCGAGCTAGCAAGCCAATTTACAGCAGGATTTCAAATATGACCTTGCATCATTACCTAGATTCTACTGTATGGTGTTATTTTTCAGGGTACATTATACCGTATATACTCGCAAGCAAGCCAAATTTTTGACCCCCCAAAAGTGGGCCAAAAGTTGGGGGGGGTCGGCTTGCTTGCGAGTCATGTTGGCTCCTTATACCCCCATCCCCCGCCGCGGCCGCCATTAGCTTACCCGGCGGCTTCCCATATCCCTCCCTCCGCCTCCTGCACGGGCTTGTAAATAGTTTGCAGCAGCTCGCCCCACGGCGGCTGCTGTGTGATGACGGAGGAAGCTGTAGGCAGAGCGGTTCCCATAGCAACGGCGATACACTTCGCCCGTACAGGAAGCCGCTCTGCCTACAGCTTCCTCCGTCATCACACAGCAGCCGCCGTGGGGCGAGCTGCTGTGAATTATTTACAAGCCCGTGCAGGAGACGGAGGGAGGAATATGGGAAGCCGCCGGGTAAGCCAATAGCAGAGGCGGCTGTGGGGAGGGGGGGGGGACACTATCTACCTATACTGAGCACTATACTAGCTATACTGGGCACTATCTACTTACACTGGGGCACTATAATAGCTATACTGGGGAACTATTCTAGCTATACTGGGGCCCTATTCTAGCTATACTGGGCACTATACTAGCTATACTGGGCACTATACTAGCTATACTGGAGCACTATACTAGCTATACTGGGGCACTATTCTAGCTATACTGGGGCACTATACTGTGGCACTTTACTAGCTATACTGGGCACTATACTAGCTATACTGGGCACTATACTAGCTATACTGAGCACTATACTAGCTATACTGAGCACTACCTACCTATGCTGAGCACTATACTAGGGCACTATACTAGCTATACTGGGCACTTTACTAGCTATACTGGGCACTATACTAGCTATACTGAGCACTATACTAGCTATACTGAGCACTACCTACCTATGCTGAGCACTATACTAGGGCACTATACTAGCTATACTGGGCACTATACTAGCTATACTGAGGCACTACCTACCCATAATGGACACTATACTAGCTATACTGGGACACACTGGAGGGAATCCCACGGCCAGCATTTCCTACCCCCGGCTTACATGAGGGTCAATCATTTTTCCCTGTTTTTTCAGTTAAAAGTGGGGGGGTCGGCTTATAAGCGGGTCGGCATGCTTGCGAGTATATACGGTACTTGTCCCAAATCTAAGTACTGTTTGATCCAAACCAAATAAGAATGATGTTTCGGGAGCTATTTGGTGGGTGTTATTTTGGGGCCATTTTTAGTCGGAAGCATCACAGCAGTCCCCACATCCAGTCACAATAATGGCATTTTATTCTTTTGATCTTTCTACCCCTAGATTATCATGGCCAATAAGTGATTAAGATGCATATCAGGTGGCCAATACAAAGATTTACTTAAAAGGCTCACATATAGGGTTAAAAACTTGGAGCCAAAGGTCTACAGAAAGTCTCCATCAAAACTGGCTGGACAGGGGACACTGTGGCAATGCTTCAGATAATAGCTGTCTACTACAGTGGTTCCATTATACCTCACTATGCATTCCAGGCCCCATCTAGTGATTGATGTATATTAATAGTGTTATATATGTATTTTTTAAATAAATAAATAAATAAAAAAAAAAACTTAGCACCCAAACTATGTCACTAACAACACAATCTTGACTTCTAAAAGTATGCCTAGCTGCTGCACCCAATGTTAAAGTGGATCCAAGATTAACTTTTACTCATTGCATAATTCTGTTCCTTTCATATTGTTTATAGGGCATTCCTCAAGCCAAATACTTTTTTGTTTTTGTTTTAATACTCTAATTCCCTATAAACTACACAAGCCTCGGCCAAAGATTTTCAGAGAGACTTGGTATTTTCAGACAGTAGCAAGGGCTCACGGGAGCTCAGTCTGGGCAGGAGGAGGGGGAGGTATTCCTAACCAGAGATTTCAGAGGCAGAGGGGAGGAGGAGGGGGGGGGGGTTAGGTTTTTTTTCACAGGCTGAGTGCTGAAGATGCAGATAAGTTTCCCTGTATGTAATGTTTACAAACAACATGGCTGCTGTCATTGTATCACAGGAAGAAATAATCATATTCTATTGAAGCTGTTTGCAGCTAGATTTGCTGTGTAAACTATCTAAACTTTAGATAAGACATATAGACAAGTTACTTGTTATAGTTTTTCATCTCGGATCCGCTTTAAAATGGAGTTAAAACCCTATTCACATTAACATTACCCCAAAACTACATTTAGCAAAGGGTGTTTTTGTTTTTTATTTAATCTTATGGTTAAGATTTCAAAATCCAAATTGATAAAGGGAATACTGGCAGCCATACTTGGTGAAGTTATTCACTAGGGATGATCAGTCATTTCTCCTTGCATTCAAGTTGTATGGAAATACATCTTGCACTTGGAATAATAAAAATGAACAGGAAGTTATTCTGATTGGTCCAATTTCAAGCAGCATATAATGTCAATGAAATCTGAATGCAAGGAGAATTTATCTGCATCTCATTGATCATCTCTTATTCACCAAACACGGCACTGGGGATTCCCCAACTCCTGAGAGCTGGAAATGTGTCAGTTTAGGCCCCGTTCACACTGCACGCGTTTCCAGCCGCGTTTTGGAAACGCGTGCAGGTGGCCGACACGCACGACATCAGACATTGCATAGAGTGCAATGTCTGATGTTCACACCTGCATGCGTTCCGGACCTGTGCGGTCTGGGAACGCATGCTGCACGCATTTTTTGTAAAAACGTGTGGCTGTCCCATTCACTTTTCAGTGATGGGATCAGCCACGCAACGCACACAAACGCGGATGGCGTGCGTTCATACGTGTTGCGTTCCGCGTGCGTGCCCGTCCACGGTTGTGATGTGAACGGGGCCTTACTGTCTTCCTAGTGACTGACAAAAGGCTCTTGTGAGGGGACAAAGCACACCTGAAGTGGGGAGGAAGGAAAAAAATGTACGTGCTTACATCCGTAAGCTCGACGCCTCTGGATGGTTAAATGGACCAGCTTCCAGCATCCTTAAATCTTACCTTCCAGAGGGACTTAATTTCCAATTTATGGGATTTGTTTGCTCATCCCTTGTACTTGGGGCTCGTACACAAGCTTAACTAAAGTTGGCTGAGGCGGCAGATAACAACCGCCTCAGCCGACACTCAAGCGTGTGTACAGCAGCCCCAAGCTGCGAGCAGGGATCTGCTGGCTCGATCCGGCGCATAAAACTAACCGTGTATACCCGGCATTAGCTTCACATAGCTGAAAGAATGGTGGCTGCACTAAGTAACTGGAACAAGCATTGATGCTCCAAAATGGACAGCTCAGCTAGCGTTACTATAGTGTAACTGTATCTACATGCACAAAAAACAAGGTACGCAAATTCAAATAATACTTGCCATGAATTACAGCAATGTGTACAGCTGATCTAAATAAAAGTGGTGCTTCTTTTTAAGTCAGTCTGCAGTGATATAAAAGTCTAGTCATGGCTTCAACTTTCCAGAAAGACGTGCACGTTATTTAATTTATCACTGCCACTAATTTCCCAATCAGTATTGTTATAACAATGCATTTCTTACCTTGTAAAATTGTCAGATAAAAAATAAATAAATAGCAAAATTGAAAACGTATGTCCTGGTGTGACTCTATTCCAGGAGTGTCTTGAATAAAGACTACACATACACTAAAAAGACAATGTTTAGACTAATGATGGAATTCAGTGCTTAAAAGGTAACGTCAGTCATCAACAAAAATGTTATTTGATGACTAAACTCTTAAAGTGTGTTTGTACAAACGGCATGCTGTGCCAGAGCTCCCAAGAGGCAATGATAGTGCAAAGATGGTAGTCGTATTGTATAAAAAGGTCTTATGAGGATCTGAACCTGAACAGACAACAGTCAGAATAGAAGTCTCTTTTCTGATTGAAACTTGCATAATTTTCATTGTCTCTCAGGGCACTCCCAACTATATACGGTACAGTCTTGAGAAAAATTTCACCTTCTTAGAATTCTAAAGCCTCATACAGGCATATGAGGACAGTCAATGAAAACAAAAAAAAGGGACAAAACCAGTATATGCTGCTCACTGCACTTTATTAAAGATAATTTAAAAAGGCACACACATATATAATCAGCAAAATGTCAGGAGATAACCTAGCATATAAATTACTGTATTGATAAGTACAATACTATGAGGACAGTCACCTGGCAAGGATCAGGACTCTATCCCTCGGCAACAGTTCAGAGGAGAGTCTGTACAGACATAACTTGTCTGTTGCTATAGAGGCAAGGCAATGTCCAGTGCACAGTGGTGCAGCATTTGCAATTGGGGTAAGCAGGAGATCAGTGTACTCGTGGTTGCTCTAGCGTTGGACATAGGTAATGATCGGGTGGGAGGAAGTGTTTCTCCTACTTATGTTATGCTGCAGTTAACTGCTGCATGCTGTTCAAATCACACAAGCATGCAATTCGGACAGCAAGCCTATTGACTCGGGGGAAATGCTGCATATTCCACACTATTGGAAACAGGCCTATAATTCTTAGCTGTTAATTTCCTTGTATCGTTCTTATCTAGACTCTTGAAGGGGTGTAGGACAATGTCCATTTGTGGGTATGGATAGTGGGTCATCCCACCTCCAGCAGGCCCAGTGTACCATGCATATGTTCCTTTAGATATCATTTGGTCAACTTAAAATTCCCCATTAAAGCAATTCTTTCCTCTAATGGTAGTTGCATGACTATGTACTTTCTCCAGACTTTAAAGAAGGCCTTAGTTATTTTATCTTTAGCTTGTAGGGTATTTAATCCATCTAAAATAAAGAGTCGGTGTAGTTCTTGCTGCACCATGTCCACTGTAGGCGGGTCTTTGTCTAACCACTTCATAAAAATTGTTTTTCGGGCTACCATTAACAATATGTGTAGTAGGGGGTGTTGATTTTTGGTTAATGTCATTTATTTCTTTGGGGAAATAGTTGAATAAACACAAGTATTGTTCCTTTACCAATTTTTTTTTTACACAAACGATTGGCATAGAGCAATACCCTCTCCCAGAACTGTGCAACAGCAGTGCAAGACCATATGCAGTGAAGTAAGTCTGCCTCTAAGTTTACATTTTGGGCAATACGGACTATAGTGTACCGGCGGTTGTTTATATTTAACGTTGGGTGGGCAGCACGGTGGCGTAGTGGTTAGCTCTCTCGCCTTGCAGCGCTGGGTCCCTGGTTCGAAGCCCAGCCAGGGCACTATCTGCAAAGAGTTTGTATGTTCTCTCCGTGTCTGCGTGGGTTTCCTCCGGGCACTCCGGTTTCCTCCCACATTCCAAAAACATACGGATAAGTTAATTGGCTCCCCCTAAAATTGGCCCTAGACTACAGTACTTACACTACATAATATAGACATATGGCAATGGTAGGGATTAGATTGTGAGCTCCTTTGAGGGACAGTTAGTGACAAGATATATATATACACTGTACAGCGCTGCGTAATATATGCTTCTAAATTATAGTTGGAATGCTTACTTGTTTGGTTAAGCCAGTCCCTGACATGTCTCATAAGGGCTGCCAAGTTATAGGTTCTTACATTAGGAAGGTTAAAGCCTCCTAATTCATTTGAGCATTGTAGTTTAGCCAACGCGATTCTCGGTTTTTTGCCCTTCCACAAGAATCTGACAAACGCTGCATTTAATAACTGCAGATTCTTGTACCTGAGTAGGAGTGGAATTGTTTGCAGGGGGTACAGAAGCCGACCCATGGAAACCTTCTTTATTAATGCCGCTCTACCTGCTAGCCCTATTGGCAGGCTGTGCCATCTATTCAGTTGCTCTATAATACTTTTGATCAAGGGAGTATAGTTACATGCATATAATTCTGCTGGATCTCTAGGAATGATTATCCCTAAATATTTAAATTTCGTAGTGCCAATTGCCACCCCCAATGCTCGCCAAGCTCCTACTTGTGCCTGTTTGGATAATGGGAAAAGTAAGCTTTTGTCTCTATTTACTTTGTATCCCGCTAAAGTGCCTACCTCTTCTAGTATCTGAAATATTTCTGGCACTTGTCTAATGGGGTCTTGCACAAATAAGAGGGCATCATCCGTGAACAATGCCTGCTGAATATTAACCTGCCCAACCTTAATGCATGCAATCTGTGTTCTTAATATGGTCATCAGCGGCTCCAGTGCTAGATTAAAAAGCAAAGGTAAAAGTGGGTACCCCTGCCTCGTACCCTTGGTTAATTGCATGGAATTATAAATATTGCCATGAGTGACTATTCTTGCTGATGGGCTAGAGTACATAGCCTGAACCGCTTTTGCGAATGCTCCAGAAATTCCTTGCCTTCGCAACACCGCCTGCAACCAATCCCACTCCACATTATCAAAGGCTTTCTCTGCGTCAAGCACAAGGACCGCCGTGTCTTTATAGGTGTGGGGGTATGCTTTAGTATGTTCAAGTACCGCGAGAATTTTCCTTACATTACTCACCGCTGATCTTTTTCTCACAAATCCAGACTGGTTCGGGTGCACCAACTTCGGGACAATCTGTGCAAGCCTGTCAGCCATGATTTTTGAAAAAAAAATTTCATATCCTGATTTAACAGAGAGATAGGGCGATATGAACCCGGTTTTGTGGGGTCTCTCCCCTCTTTTGGAATGAGCTTGATGTAAGCTAGTTGGCCTGTTTTGGGATATTGGCCTGTGCTCAGAATGAAATTATACACTCGAACCAGTGAATCTGCCACGTCCTGCTTCAATATTTTAAAAAATTCCGCTGGGAGCCCATCTGGCGCCGGAGATCTCGCGTTGGCTAGCAATTTATTAGTTTGAAGTACCTCTCCTTTAGTCACCTGTGCATTCAACATGTCAGAGTCATCACTTGTAATAGTGGGAAGCATACTGTCTAGATCTTGGACATCCGTGGAGGCCCTCTCCAATTGGAGCGTCATGTTTTTTAGTCTGAATGGATGCCAAGTTTGCCACCAATCTACCTGCTTTATCCCCATATCTATGAAAAAACAAGTCTGAATGAGCCCTATGGAGAGCCTCCCTCATTGTGAACCAAAGATCTGCTTTCGCTTTATTTCTCATGCAGATATCTCTGGTTTATTGGGAGGGATTAGCTATAAAATTCCTTTTGTGCCTCTCTTGCCTTACTTAGAGCATTCAAAGCTTCAGTTAAGGGCTCATTTACACTATGCGAGTTGCAGTTGGTTTCAACTCACTGCACATAGTGTGCATTAAACATGGTAACACGTCCATAAACCTACATTTTAACATTCACACTACAACAGTGAGTTGCTGTGCAGTGTATTTCAACTCATCGGGAGTGATTGCCGACCGCGTCACACTGATGGGTGTGGCCGCGGCGGCAGCCCCAGGACCGCCTAACGCCGATCAGCGTAAAGTCCTGGGGCTTGCTTTTGCAGGAGATTGCGTGCACGCTGCCCGCGCATCTCCTGCTTGGTAGGCAGAGCTCCACTCCTCCTTCAGTCTCCCAGCAGTGATCGCCGCTCGGAGACTAATTAGCTTGTACACCGCTGCGATCCACGGCAGCGCTGTACTGTGGGCTTGGAGGTGATCGGCTGTCATAGGCTGAAGCCTATGAAAGCTGATCACAGGGATTGGCTGGCAGTGGGAAGGAGGGGGAAGCACAAAAATAAAAAAAGACACTTATTAAAAAATAAAAACAATGGATTCCACCAACAGAAAGCTCTGTTGGTGAGGAGAAAATGTGTGTGTGTGTGTGGGGGGGGGGGGGGGGGGGGGGAGGAGAGAGAATTACTTGTGTGCTGTGTTGTGCGGCCCTGCAGCTTGGCCTTAAAGCTGCAGTGGCCTATTTTACAAAAAAATGGCCTGGTCTTTAGGAGGGGGGGGGAGGGGTTAACACTGTGGTCATCAAGAGGTTAAAACCCATAGAAATTTGTGGCAATGCCCAAAAACTCACTGACCGATTCATGATTTTTTTATTCATGCATTATGCTGCATTTCAAAGCACGTACTAGAGCCCATAACACAAATGGCAAAAAAACCACAAGAGCGGTTGAAATCAATCGAATTGACCTAATGTAGTGGATGGAAGATATAGCTCGACTGGCAGAGGGTCGTGAGTGCATCAGTAGCAGCATTGGATTTTGAGATGATTAACATACGGAGTGTTGGTAGAAGAGTTTATACTCACCTGTTAGCAGACGCATGTCTTCTTTCAATCGGCGCAGGGCTTTTCCACCCAGACTCTTCACTCCATCGCCTGTGTCCTTGACAAACAGTAGAGGGCAAACAAAAGAGGCCCGGTGTATACAAGGCCACCTGGCCTCTAGTAGCTGGGGGAGAACAGGGGGCTCAGCAGGCATTGTATGGCTCCACAGATTTCCAAAAGATGATATACTAAAGTCTACTGAAAATCTGTGCACAGTGCGTGGAACGATTAATCCCCTCCCCCCCTCGATTGAATTTGATCTGAGAGGGATCGATTCGATGGTTGAATACGGTGGCTGTTAGTATATGGCCACCTTAATAAATTTAAGAGGCCCTGCAATGCCCATTCCAAAAACACATCTTCAATCTCATAGTAGGAAAAAATATCCCGTTAAGTATAAAACAAGGAGATTGCTTCATATACGTTGACATAAAGAACTGAAGACAAAAGGCGTGCATGTTACTGAGCAATCTGAATTAAATAGTCTGTTTCACAGTGTATTAATATGACATCTGTAATAACTGTTTTGACAGCGGAGTGGTGAAAAAATGTAGGTTTCATTTTTATAGCTGTCTCAGCCAATCAAAGTGTTCTACACAGGTGAAGGATACAGTTTAGTAAAATTAGTGGTTGTTGGAGCAATGATGGCAGTTACTGGCTACATCTAGGCAACAGTTTTAAGTCCAAATTGCCAGGCACTAAAATGCTGTAAGGTAGGTGGGAGTTGGAGAAGGAAAATATCTCACTACTAAATGGGGTGGGGTATAGAAAACAGAGTAAAATTATTCAGTTAAGTGCTGGCTGATGTCATTGTTCTCCTCACCCATACTGCCCATTGCGTGACTCTGCATGCACACTACTACATCAGTCTTCCTCACCCTACATAGCAAAGATAGCAATGCGTCTCTATAACTTCAACCACACACTGTCACCCAAGGGTTAAGGTACCAATCCCTCCTGTGCATCAGTCCTCATACATGTAGAGGAGGCTTAAAGGATACACAGGTGACATTATGAGATAGACATCTGTATGTACAGAGCTAAGCACACAAATAACTATTCTGCGTAGAAAATAGCTTCTGTTAGCTGGACAGGGATACAAATGGTCAACAATTCATAGAGTTTATCTCTGGCATACTTCAATGAATGTTTCATTGAGCAAAGACAATGAAAAAAGTAAAAACTTAAAAAGTAGATTTAATTATAAAATAAAACTGTAGGATATCTAAAGAGAAAAAGAAAAAAAAAGTCATTTTTAGAAGAAGGAAGATAGACAATTGTTTATCTCAGTTAATTTTCTCCTGTTTCCTTAAAGGCCAAGTTCTGCTACGGATTGGCTGCTTAGGACTTTGTGCCTGGAATAGGGGATTTACATATTTATACTGTTAAAGAAAAAAAATTGCAAACTACAATTGACCAAAATTACAACTGTATTTTACAACAGCCTCTATACCACACATTATTTAACAAACAGGGGCTGCTGGTATTCAATGTAAATAAAACTTTGCTGATGCCTTCACACTGAAGCATCAGCAGTGCGACAGAATCTGTTGTTGTAACGCAACGCATGCAGAGCAGTACCTAACAATGTGCAATGAACAGTTGCAATGACTCATACATTGTGTGTACTGTACCCTTCACACCGCACACATAATGCCCTATGCGAATTTTTACCGCCATTGCGATTCTGTTTTTTACAGGCTGCGCACAGCAATGTGTCACTGTGAAGGAAGTCTCACAGAGATTTGAAAGGTGGAAGGAACAAGGCCAATCTTGACAAAGGGTCCTGTAGTGAGAACAGTGTGAAGGCTGCCTTTTCTCCTTTAAACTATGCCAATGTCCTGGCTGTGCTGCTGATCCTGTGTCTCTAAGGCTATGCTCACAGCTGTGCGACGTAATATACTCATCATACAGTGGACAGTTACATTGCAAGGATAACCCTATGCAATGCTCACAGTATGGATGAGTAAAGTGCTGCCTAGTGGCTTTCTCACAGCACTGCATTTAGTGTTGCCTTATAATGCACGAGTTGGGACCGTTCACTCTGGCTTAGCTTCATGCTTGATTTCAGGTATGCGATTCAGGCACTACTGTAGCCAAAGAGATCAGCAAGTTTATAGGCATATTGACAATACAAACAGAGAATGCAATACAGGTAGTCCCCGGTTTACGAAAGAGATAGGGACTGTAAGTTCGTTCTTAACCTGAATCTGTTCTTAAAGGGAACCAGAGACGTTGGGGGAAAGCTTTTATACATACCTGGGGCTTCCTCCAGCCCCATACGCACGGATCGCTCCCACGCCGTCGTCCTCTGCTGGCTGGATCCGCCGGTACCGGGTCCCGTCATTACCGCCAGTCAGCCAGCAGACGCGGCCAATTGTCCGCATCACACGGGGCTCCCTCCATTATACGTACGCGTGAGGCTGCCTACTGCGCAGCTGCATGCGTACGTGTGTGGAGGGAGCCCCTGTGATGCGGACAATTGGCCGAGTCCGCCGGAAGTGACGGGACCCGGTACCGCCGATACAGGAAGTGGAGGATGGCGGCATGGGAGCGATCCAGGCTTATGGGGCTGGAAGAAGCCCCAGGTATGTATAAAAGCTTTTTCTATTTTTTAGGAACGTTCCTCTCTGGTTCCCTTTAAGTCAGAACAAAGTACTATCTCTGTCCCCTGTACCTCCTCTGTGCCCCCCCCCTGTGCCTCCCATGTCCCCCTCTGTGTCACCTTACCTCTGCCCTCTTTACCTGCTTATACAAGTTTAAAAGCCATTTTTTCTTTGAATTTTTTTAAATTGATTTTCTCAAAAACTACAAGTCCAATTTGAAAAAAAATTATTTTGGCTTGTTCCCATGGAAACACTATACATGCTGTTCGTAACGGTGGGTCGTTTGTAAGTTGGGGACTACCTGTACTTAGAAAAAGAGCATAGATGACATTCTTTAAAAGTAAATAGGACAGCCTCCACTTTCTTTTCACTACAATGTCCCTTTAACAAGTAAAGTCTACTTTAGTTCAGCCTGCTGGGACGCTGGAACAGTGGATTCTTATGAAATGCACTTTTCGGGCCTTTGAATGTCCCAGGTGTGCAACAAATACTTTCAACAATGGTGCGCTTGTATCATTTACCTTCCTATACAAACCAACACAGACACACAAGAAGGGTTTATTTTTTCCTAAGAAAACAGATATGTACTAACAAAAAATAGATCGGAAGCAATGCCAATGCTTAACCAGATCCACTCATAACAACAACAGTCTGTCCAGTCTGAATATTCAGGCCAAACAACCAGAATGACAGCCATTATGTCGTCTTTTGGCAGAACAACTACTACTGCCCTACAAAACATTTCCACCCTCATGGAGAGATATGATAAGTTGCATGCCAAAACCAGCATACGACATGCCTTCTGTCCATAGCTCATAGCCAGAAATGCCAACAGACACCACCTTCTTCAAAGTTCCCACTCCCAGTTTACAGCCAAGTACTGCAGGACGCATTGAGGCTCTGTCTGTGCCCACTAACAAATGGAATTGCAGCATCTGCTGCTACATGAATTCCAGCTCTTTCTTTACAGCAACAGCCACAAGCACCTCACTGTTTACACAACTCAATGTCTGACTGATAGCTTTACTACTGAAGATCTGCCCACCCTACCGTCTTGGGACAAGGCAATAAATCTCCCATCATGCAATGTATTGCTGAGGAGATATGTGCACGCCACACATCCAGAGACCATCTAATTGACATTTGAATTTACTGAAGCAGGTTCAGTCTGTATTAGAGAAAATGTGATATTTTATTAACGTGGATATTAATATATCAGAGGCATGGATGTCTTCTAATGCATTCAGTTAATCACAAAATTGAAATCCCTGCTGCTTCGCTGCTCACAGCTCCGCTTTTTGCTATTCCTATACATTTATTTAAAAAACCCTTTAGGTTTCAGAAATGATCTGGCTGTATTCCAGGCTGGCGAATCAATAGAGGAGCTGATGGACCACATTCAATTTATTAGAACATCACTTCTGTGTATCAGACGTCACACGCTTGTCAACCAGCAGCTGCGTTCATCACCCCTAACATCGGGCAAGCATCACTGGCACTGATGAGACTTCTGGGAACAGAACTGGGAAAAGACTGCATCATGCAACTCACCAATATTGGGATGCTTTAGCAGGCGGCAGATCCTAGCCTCACGTTCCAGCTTCTGGTGATCTACAAGACAGGAAAAAGGGAAACAAGAAAGGCGAGTGTTAATAGGAGCATATTTTTTTTCTTTAAATCATGTTCAAATTCAAACCAATCCAATACAGTATACTAATCCGCAGTTGTAATTATGCATGGCATGGCCACATTAGTGCTACTTCACAGTTACCCAGCACAGTAAGCAAGCAGCAACTGCTCATCCAACAGCTGATCTGTCATGAATCCTATATATCAAAGGAAGTAATCCTGCATGGGGGCACTGCGGCGGTTGTGGTCCATGCACAGGCTTTAGGCAGCAGTAGGCTTTGGGCGGAGAGGGCTTCGCCTTGTAGGTGACGGCCATTGTGCGCATGCAAAGGCTTTGGTGTGTGCAACGGTAAGCTTTGGGCAAGGGTAATGTTATAGGTGGCGGTTGTGGTGTGCGGTGAAAGGGGTGTCGTTTAGTATTTAGGATAATTAGCAATTCTTTTGAGAATCACAGGTGAAATGGTTACTATCCTTGCAGCGCTACAGTTTCAGATAGGCTGCTTGCAGGGATATAGGGTACTTACAACAGTTTATACAATACTAACATAAAAAGAAAGATTTGGAACAAAACCAGTGCATATTTTGTGTATAGTATATTATTTTGTACATAGACAACGTTGTACGTGTGAAACATTTCAACTCCAATCGCTTGTAAGTGGGGGACTGCATGTATATAGTGTCTTCTGCTCATTTTGTTTTTTTTCTCACTCTGATACCAAATGAGCATTTGCTAGTCCTATTCTCTATGACAAACAAAAACAAATCACAGACATGAATAGTTCCTCTTAGCTGCAGCAGCATGCCTGGGAAGTTAAGTGTAAAAATCTCACTGCTGGAGTCCCGGAGACTGCATTGCTTGGAAATTCCCATCAGTCTTAAATATGAACTGCTGATGAACATGGCTCAAAGTCCCTAAACGTCACAACTGGAGGTCTACAGTAGTGTCAGCTATAGTACCAGTGAGCGCAGCCAGGAACAGAAGGTATTCTGTACATATCAAGCAAGACAACATCCCTTCTACTGAAAACTGGGTGAGAGGAAGCTTTGGAAAATGAATGCATATTTTTAACCACTTTCACCACATGGATTCTGAAGTCTTACCTTAAAACCAAATTTATGTAAACATACCCACTGATAACACTGCTTTGTGCATTTTTAAGCGTACAGTGGACGTATTGCCATTCCATTCAAATGGCATGGCATATATGCGGCAGCAGACATGCTGCGAGTAGCGCTGAAATTGAACTCACCAGCCCTTTATCTGGTGAAAATGGGTAGTCCGTTTTAATGCATTTGCATTGCATTTAAACCGACAGCTTCGCATACAGTGTGTACCAACACTCCGGTCAGAAAAGTGCGCTAAATATACAGCGCAGGTTAATACAACCATGCATGGTCCTGTCAGCATAGGGTGTGCTCCTAATTGCTGTGCGATGAGCTCGTACCGCAACACGCAACAACGTATACAGTGAAGCGTACAGTTTCATAAAAAGTATGCTTCACTGCCACTGGAAAAGCAAACATTCGGCTTGATGTAGGAAAGTGCGCTAAATTTTCCATGCGCACAGAGCGTGGGTTAATACTATCATGCACACAGGGCACTGTCCGGTCAGCATAGCGTGCACTCCTAATTGCCACACGATGAGCTTGTAGGGCAACCGCGATACTGCACTAACGCAGCCGCTACTATGGAAAAGTGCCCATTGCCATGGTAGCGGCCACGCTAGTGGAGTGTTGCGCTAAGAGCTCATCGCGCAGCAGTTAGGAGCGCACGCTATGCTGACAGGACCATGCGTGCTTGTATTAACCTGCGCTGTATATTTTGCACACTTTTCTGCATCAAGGCCATAATCCTGTAAGTACACTATATGCAGTGCGTTATCCCGAGCGAAGCCAGCACATCACAATGTAACGCACACAATGTTCTAGCCCCACATGGATATAACTGCATCATGTTCATGATGTTGCAATGATATTGTCCGCTGTGATGCAACGCAATGGAGATAGTGTGCAAGGAGGAATACAGAATGTATAGAAGCAGCAAACACCATGAAAATCTGATGGCGTTTACATTCCATAAATAAGCAAGAAGTTTTAGATTTCCCCAGAGAATAATAAACATTTGGGCAGCTTGTCTTCATTCCTTCTTACAGAAAGTATAAGCTTGCTATGTGTAAGTTTGGTTAACAAAGAAAATTGCTAGGAATAATCTTTTCAAACCACGCAACTACAAGCTACAATTAATCACAAGGCAGCTCAGACAAAGAGGACAATGAACCTACTGCTGTTTTAACTGCGCCATCCAGAATAAAATGTGATTTGCCTGTGAAGTGTAGGATAAATACATTTATATCCAACAAAAGTCTTCATTAAAGTGTTGCAAGGAAAATTACTGATCTGATAAAAGGTTAACTGAAGCGACAGAGGTACGAGGAGCCACGTTCAGCGTGTTACCTGTGTTTAGCTCCAGGGTACACTGGTTTTCATGCCGCTCATTTGGGTAATGACGGCAATCATTAACTTATGTAAACTGTGATACTTTCTAAGTGGAAATGGAGCATAACAAAGTAGATGAAAAGTACTGAAATCAAAACGCGGAATAAGGAAGGATGGGGGAACTTATTCCCGCTCTTCAGCTGTCAGTGAGCATTGCAGGAAATGTTTAAAGAAGCCAGTCCCAAAATGTTACTGTCTTAAAAAGTGAACGGTATTATGTGAACTTGATTTTTGGAGAGACTGCTGGACGTCATAAAGAATACAAGTTCTTCATGTAAGAATATGAAATCAGAAGAGGTAATTCAGAACTCATGGGTACCAGATGATTAAAATTGCTAGTTACTTGACTGCCTCACCATGTTAAGTCATGACATATTTACAAGTGTATGAACTGTAATTTACAGTAAACAGGACAGCCAGATTGCTTAAACTATAAATAAATAACACGAACTCGACCTCCAGCGAGCCTACTATAAACAAACCTTATTTTGCCACCGCATGTTCATTTTCAGAATGGACCTGTGGTGGCTTTAAAGCAGGGCTGTGGAGTCAGAGTTGCAGTCGGAGTCGGGGCAATTTTGGGCACTCTGAGTCGGCGTTGTTGATTTCATAAACTGAGGAGTCGGAGTCGGATGATTTTTGTACAAAATCCACAGCCCTGTTAAGTTTTAGACTAAGGAGTTGGAGTCGAGGAGTCGAAGTCATTTTGGGTACCCGAAGTTGGAGTCAGTGGTTTCATAAACTGAGGAGTCGGAAGATTTTTGTACCGACTCCACAGCCCTGCTTTAAAGTGGATGTGAACTCTTGAATAGGACAGCAGAAAGAAAACCTAGAGAAATCCACCCTGTATGTAGTTAGAGAGTTTAGCCTAATTTCAACCTCATCTGACACAACTGTAATTTGATCTCTCAGCTATTTCAGCTTAGGAATCTCTGCAGCCTTGGCAGAGCAGCTAAATTGTAAACACAGGATCTTAACTATGTCTGCTTCCATAAAAGCAGGAAGTAGACACACTGTGGATGTATTGCAGGATTTCTATGAGCTGTAACAAAGTAGAAGAGTGAAGCACACCTCTGTGTTCAGCAGTCAGATGTGCCAAGGTTGGATCAGGCAGCACTCCAGATCAATATGCCAACAAATCCAAGGAACCAGCACTATCACAGCACACAATCGTAATTGTATGCTGCGATGCTACATTAAATACAAGAGCATTATATACTGCTGGATGGTGCAGGTTCCTTCGCTTTGTTATCAGCTGTAACAAAGAAATGTTTTTCCATAAAGGTTATTTTGCGGTTGCTTATTATTTAGAACAGTGAGGAAGATCTCAGTTCAAGTCCGCTTTAAACACATGGGGCTTGATTCACAAGAGTGCTAACTTTTAGCACAGCTGTTTTCGCGTGAATTTTTGCATTGCGTGCGATCGCGAACTTTTGCGCGAAACAATAATGGTTTAGCGCGCAAACGCAAAAATTAGCATTTGCACGCGAAAACCGTTATCATTTCACGTGAAAAATCGTGATCGCCCGCAATGCGAAAATCCACGCGAAAACGGCCGTGCTAACAGTTAGCACTCTTGTGAATCAAGCCCATGAAGTAAGAGGAACAAGGAGGCGGCCATATTCATTTCCTTTTAAACAATGCAAATTGCCTGGCCATCCTGCTAATCCTCTGCTTCTAATACTTCACCGCAAGCGCCTGTACAATATGACAGCGTCGCATGTAGTGACACCACTCACAAGGACACTGGACAAAGGAGAAGGGCAGGAGTCATACCAGCGGACTGGTGAGCCTTCAGCACTCACTAATGGTTTGATGGAAAACCAGGGGGCGGGGGGGGAATAGCATCCCAGCAGGGGGCGGTGCTAGGACAACTCCCAGTAGATTTCAGGTTGCAATCTGTCTGCAGTGTGTGGGCAGGAAACAGCTCCCTCTCTGATCAGATTCAATGGTCGATCTGGTGACAGACTGACAGGTGTGTGGGCACCTTTACTATTTAGCAAATCACTGCTTATAGAAGTTCTTATGGTGAGGGTAAAGCCTCATACACAGGAACGGTCACCAGAGAGCTGCATACAATTTGCATCAACATATCAGCATCTCATTGCCAATTTCTACACCGCATTCACAGTTTTAAAACCTAAATCAATTGCATCAAGCTTCACCTATTTCCATATGGGTTCTAGAGAAACGGGCTGTAAGCTAACTGAATCCATTAGTGGTGCAGAGAGAGATGTGAACATGCCAAATAAGTTATATGGGCAGAGCATTTGCATGAGCTACTAAGGCCTAAAACATGCCTCCTCTGAAATCCAGTGTGAAAATGGCTCCAGCCCTTCTGCAGTCACTTCTGATTAAGTAACGCTCTTTCACACTTATTAATTGGTTGGTTCGGACATAAGTAAATACTGAAAGATCTGTTCTAAGAGAACCAAAAGGGGCAGACTACTGAAGCAATAATAAAAAGGTCATGTATTTGGTATCTTTCATGTCTTTAACACTCAAAGTGTAGTCCACCAGCTAAGAAATAAAGGGGACACAGTGTCATTCAGCAAATGAAGTGGGTCTGTATGGAATATCCAAGGTCAGGACAGAGGGTTAACACCATCTGGTTGTCATAGCAACCAAACAGGCCATCCCATTCTGGACATAGCAACACTCCAGTCTGAGCCTAAAGGTTGCCCGCACTCTCCTAGAGCAAGGCGTGAAGCGGTATTTAAGAGTCATATAACGCTGGTGTCATGTCTCAGCCTCATGTCCAGAGAGCTCCCAAGTGTGCTGCCATAGCAAATTCCTGGAGTAATAGAAATTCTCTTCCACACTTCTTACCAACAATTATGTTGGGAGAACTGCTAAACTTACTAATTAGATAAACCTCACTCATTAGAAGACAAATGCTGATAGGTACTGGCAATGCTTTCTGAATCAGGGCAGTAGAATTAAATTCTCAACCAGTGGAGAGATGCTTGCATTCACTGAATGAAACTCACAACAATCATAGGAACTTCCTACAAATAAGGATGAACAGGTGTCCTGCTATAGAAACTATACTAGCAACCACCCATATTATCATCCAATCCAGTGAATCCAGTCCAATTGCGGATATTCACCAAAGAGCTACCCTTCATACACCATTCTACCAAAGTAGTAAACTAGTAAATACCTGAAAAATGGAAAAGTATAGACCACAAACTTTGAACATTAAAAAGACCACTGTAGTAAAAAGAATATGGAGGCTGCCATATTTATTTCCTCAAACAATATGAGTTGCCTGGCAGCCCTGCTGATCTATTTGGCTGCAGAAGTGCCTAATTAACACCAGAAACAAGCATGAAGCCAATTGTCAGATCTGACAATATTGTCAGAAGCACCCAATCCGCAACATGCTTATTCAGGGTCTATGACTAAAAGGCAGAGGATAATCAGGATTGCCAGACAACTGGTATTGCTTATAAGGTAGTAAATATGGCAGCCTCCATATACCTCTAACTTTAGTTGCCCTTTAACTTTGAGTCCTCTGCCAAACGAGTGGACACACTAAAGAGAATCTGTACTCTAATATTCTTACACTAAAAAGCATACCATTCTATTCCTTATTTATTTTCTTCTGTGCCCCTCTGTGCTGTTTCTGCCACTCCCTGCTGCAATCCTGGCTTGTAATTAACAGTTTTAGGCAGTGTTTACAAACAAACTAACCAGCTTGTGATAGGCTCACATAAACAGAGTGTGTGAGTCATACAGAGTGTGCAGAGGGCCTGCAGAGGGTGTGTATCGCTTCTATCCAATCACAAGCAGCCCTGCACATTCCACACATTCAAGCCTTAGCCCGACAGACACGACAGAGGAAAGGATATAAGATTTATTACAGAGACAGTGCAATTAGGAAAGGCTGCAGTAAGCCAGAGCACATTAGAACAGGCATAGGAACTTATAGGATAGAAGAACTAAGGCTGAAAAATTTGTTACAGAGTCTCTTTAGGCAGGGAACACACTTGACTGTTTTCGTGCGCGTTTTCCGAACAGAGAAACTGAGAACTCATGTTAATCAGTGGGCTAGTCCACACTTAATATTTTCACGCGCAGAAAAAAAAACTGACATTCTGCATCGTGATTTTGACATTTTGTCAGTTTTTTGTATCAATTACATCAGCTGCTATGAAAAAACGCACGCGTTTTCCTGCATAGAGACACACTTGGTGTGCAGAAAAAGTAAGCAGGAAAACGCGCGCAGAAAAACTAAAAGACAAGTGTGTTCCCTGCCTAAGGAAAATACTGTGTTTCCTGTCATAAGCAGCTAAAATTATACCTACCATACATCTAAGGACTCTTTCGCAACACAAATCTCAAAATGCAATTGCAAACACTCCCCGCCCGCATCCCTTCCTGCTGATTGGAGGGAAGGGATGCAGGCGGGGAGTGGCGCAATACAGGAGGCGGGGAAGCGGCTAGAGTGACGCTGCACATGTAAACAGCCTGCTGGCGACAGGCTGTGTGTCGCTAGCAAAGCAGTTTAATTTGGGGGGCAAGCAGAGCTCAGGGGGGAGACTGGGGGAGACAGTATAGCAACAGAGGCTGGGTATTATATGCAGACCCAGCCTCTGTGTGCTAATAGGATTCTTAAAATCCACCTCGGGTTCTTTTTAAAAGGTCACTTTCATATCTTCTTCACAACAGGTGCAATTTATTACATAATTGTGCACAACAATCTAAAAAAAATATTAACTTCACTACTGCAGATGCTTATCAGTAATTCTCCTCTGTCTACACATCATAACATAGAAGTGATCATGGTAAAAACGAAATAGGCTACCAGACTGCTCCCCTTCTATAAAATGCCTGTTTTCTGCCTGCAATGTGAATTCTCTTCCAAATATACTCCAGATTACACAGAACAAATTAAAAAGATTATTACAGGTATTTAATGGTACCAGAAGGGCCTTGCACTTTGGCACTAGGCAGTTTGGTTCAGGGCTGTGGAGTCGGTACAAAAGTCATCCAACCCCTATGTTTTTGAAACCACCGACTGACTCAAGGTGGCCGAAATTGCTCTGACCCCACAGCACTGGTTTGGTTATACAGTATGTTGGCCCTTATTCAATTCACTCCAAAGTTTCCTCCTAGGAGATATTCCTGTTTAAAATAAGTTTTTAGCACTCAGCTTTTTTTGTTACTTTTCCAATTTTTCTTGCTTGCTGTTGGACCAAAGGAATCATGAGGCAAAAAAAAAATGTGTCCCTCACCACAGCTTCACTCTCAGACAGTCCCCTCCGTAGCAGCCGCCAACTGCTCATGCACGAGCGCTGGTCGCGGTCTGCGCAGGTGCACAAGTACTGGGCCTTCACAGAATGCTTCCAGCCACTGGAGCACGACCATGAGTGGCACATCCATGCACTTGGGCATAAGCTGCCTGGTTGCCAGCCGCTATGAAGGGGACCCCAGGACACTAGCAGAGAGTGAAGTGACGGCTGGAGGAAGACCCGGGTAAGTAAATCTTATTTTTTTTGTGCCTCATGTATCCTTTAAAAGGAATTTTATGAATAAGATGTAAAAATATCACCTAGGAGAAAATTTAGGAGAAAAAGTAAATTGAATAAGGGACTATGAGGTTAATGCTTCATACAAACAGAAATCCATTGCCCAAGGGGACATTCCGTAATTGTTCTAAACCAGAGTTTACTGAGGTTCAAGGTCTCACCCTATACGACCACTGCCTTTATAGTAAAGTGGGTAGTAAAATCCTCAACCAATTACTATGGACATTCTATGAGTAACATTTACAGCTTGGCAATGAGGTGATCAGCTTGACTGTACAGCGAGCGACCAGGGATAAACCGTCCTCTAAAACAATCATGAAATAACATTTACTGAGACAAAAGATAAGTACGTAGCTCGCACCTTTTCGGGTTACATAGACCTCAGTGGAGGCAGAATATCCAGAAATAACAGAAGAGAGAAAATGCCAGCTTACAATATTGGGCAATTACATTTCACTGAAGGAAAAAAAGAGTACTGTGTAAGCACATATCCGAGCTTACAACTTTGAGGATCCTTGGGGATATTGATTTACAGTGATTTCATTGCACGCAGCTTCATTTATCAAAGAGAAGTAGTGCTGGACTTTCTTCAATATTAAGCATTGACTTCTGTGCAGCACACCACCGCAATGTGAAAAGTTGCCAACCCCTTATTCACAAAGCAACATTTCTCAGGTAGCCATAAAGTGGACCTGAAATCATACCACACACATCCAGACTGGCCACAGCCACACACATCAGAGCTGAGAAGTTGCATTATTATTTGAACCTTTTTTTTTTTTTTTTTTTTTTTTTTTTTTTTAATTCTTGGCATGAACAGCAAAGAACTTCAGATCTTTAATACTGTCTTTGTGCCAAGGATTGAAGAAAGATAATGTGGCTGTTGAGAGATTTTACATTATAACAAAGTCTGGAGGTTTCAATTGAAAGTTAATGTGAGAAGTGGTGCAGTAAGGGTCAACTTACAAAACAGATGCTGGTGTAACAAGTAAAGTGTGGCTGCTCTTGTGTATAATTATAAATGATTACTACAAGATTTTTAAAACTCATACATTTATCTATCATACCATGAGGTCATTCCCACCTTTAAGAAATGCGTTTAAGAGACCACAATTCTTTTTGGGTATTCACAGACTACAGTCACGGCATTTTCATTAAAAAAAAATGATCAATGGCCAATTTAGAATTTTAGCCTATTCTTTTGTCTTTTTTTTGTTCTGAGTTAATTCAAGACTTGTGGAGCATCTTCGGGGCAACAAGCTGAGAAGCTACTGAAGAACTTTCTATGTAAGGGCGGGTTCACTTTGAAGACTGAATCGCAATTTGGCGGGCAAAATGTTGCATTTTTCCGCGATTTGCATGATTTTGCACACAAAAAAACAAAACAAAAGAAAAACAGATGTGTGTGACCCTGCCGGGGTCAGAGCAGTCCGCAGCAAGGAAAGAAAAAATGTTACTGAAATAGTCGTATGTATGATAGATGTCACATACACACTCACCACAGTAAGAATATTTAAAACAAATTATATGCAGGCCAAGATTCATTTTGGATTGGGAATAAAACTCTGACATAACATCCAATAAAAAAAAGTGTTTTCCTACTGTTTATGACCCTCACAGCTACCATATTTGCTTTTCTGCACAAGTAATATTGTCTGTTGACAAATACCAAATTCCCAAAGTACAGTTTATCTGCTCTAAAAGCGGCCATTGCCTTTCTTTCATAGCTGCTGTATTTATATATTAAAATCTATTTAGTAATCACTTCTCAGCTCTTTGCTTCTACAGCAGAGATGACATTTTCAGCACAGCAAGTAATGTAGCAGGAGGGAATAACTATGCTCTTCCTAGGATTGTATGCACCCCATTATGTGCAGGAGGGAATAACCATGCTCTTCCTAGGGTTGTATCCACCCCATTATGTGCAGGAGGGAATAACTATGCTCTTCCTAGGGTTGTATCCACCCCATGATGAGCAGGAGGGAATAACCATGCTCTCTTCCTAGGGTTGTATCCACCCCATGATGAGCAGGAGGGAATAACAATGCTCTCTTCCTAGGGTTGTATCTACCCCATGATGTGCAGGAGGGAATAACCATGCTCTCTTCCTAGGGTTGTATCCACCCCATAATGTGCAGGAGGGAATAACTGTGTTCTTCCTAGGGTTGTATAAAGCCCATGATGTGTGGAGGACCTTCAAGCAAATATTAAGTTAGAAAAATCACAGTGCGGTCCCTTGAATTGGCCACTGCTGTCGCTTACCTAGAACAATGCCCCTTTGCTGTTCCTACTGATCCAGGCTGCCACACAAATTCCTGGTTTCATGTGGCAGGCCCTGCACCCTCCTGCATAAGATCAGTCACTGGGCACTAGAGATGGGCAATGAGACCATACCCCAAACACCCCTCCACACCAGTTTAGAGTTTAACTTTCTGATCAGATATATTAAGTATCAACATACTGATCATGTAACTTTCTACAAATAAATACTGCAAGCATCCATGACATTCAGTATGCAAAGTGGCTGACCCGTCTAATAACACAATCCAGTAGCCAGTATAAATACAGCCACTATTGAATGCCCAATTTCACTACCTCCATGTAGTATGAGGGACAACAGATTTCGGATACTATAGGCAGACACTGCGGTAAAATTGCCACACTGGGGACTGCAGCCCCCTTTTTTGGTGTTGGTCTAGCGCATGGGGAGAATTTTTATGGGTTTAGTTGTGGGGGGGGGGATTTTTATAGGGTCTTCGGTTTTGTGTTTTTGTATTTACTGTGCATGTATATGTGATTGTTATTAATAAAATGTTGCTTGTCTTTCTCATGCACCTAAGAGCCAATTCTCATTCCTTTTCCACTTAGCCATTCATTTTCGTTGGCATGTGCATGAGTGAGACTTTTTTGTGAGGTATTTAACAATTTTTGTATAGTCTTTATATTACCCTATTTGACGCTGCCCTTAACTTCGAGAGATTGTTTACTAGATATATTAAGTATCAACATACTGATCATGTAACTTTCTACAAATAAATACTGCAAGCATCCATGACATTCAGTATGCAAAGTGGCTGACCCGTCTAATAACACAATCCAGTAGCCAGTATAAATACAGCCACTATTGAATGCCCAATTTCACTACCTCCGTGTAGTATGAGGGACAACAGATTTCGGATACTATAGGCAGACACTGCGGTAAAATTGCCTATGTATCATTACGCCGTTGGTGAGCTGGGCGCAGGGTGAGCCAAAAGACTGCTCACCCTGCTGCTGTTCAAATTCCCAGCGGTGTTGTATACTATTCCCCCTCCAAGTTGTAGGAACTTGAAGGGAGATATAATTCGGATCCAGAGATCACCAGCACCCCGAATTACCCCTTAAGCGCCCCGCACACTATAGTATTACTGGTATAGCGGCGCCTAGTTTTGGTGCTGAGTATCAAAACCCCCTGATTCAGTAAAATTGACCAATCGTTGGCCAATCGAACTTGGATGTGTGTACATGGCTTTAGAGACTATTCTAATCCCTGGTTTATTTCACAACAGCAGCAGCTGTCATGTAAGCTCAGATAAAGCTGCTCGGTCTTGCTCAAAGCTCACCCTCATCTGGCTGAAAAAAGCAGATTTGAAATGTATCATTTTATACTTCTAGAGTTAAAGGACAACTGAAGCGAGAGGGATATGGAGGCTGCCATATTTACTTCCTTTTAAGCTATACACATTGGCTGGCTGTCATGCTGATGCTCTGCCTCTAATACTTTCAGCCATAGACCCTGAACAAGCATGCAGCAGATCAGGTGTTTCAGACATTGGCAGATCTGACATGATTAGCTGCATGCTTGTTACTGGTGATTCAGACACTACTGCAGCCAGATAGATCAGGAGGGCTGCCAGGTAACCAGCATTGTTTAAAAGGAAATAAGTATGGCACCTAATTTCTCCATTTTTACACAGTGCAACAGAGACACTGCTAGGCTATAATCTATTTCCACATCAAATAAGCAACAAGCTGTGACATGTACAGGAAGGAGTATTACAAAACGTGCATGCGAGAAATGTTCTATCATTAAAACATTCTCAACAGTAATTAAAAGCACAAAACAGGATTGTCTTTACCAATCACCATGACCGAGTTCAATCTATTGTACAGGGAGTGCAGAATTATAAGGCAAATTAGTATTTTGACCACATCATCCTCTGTATGCATGTTGTCTTACTCCAAGCTGTATAGGCTCGAAAGCCTACTACCAATTGAACATATTAGGTGATGTGCATCTCTGTAATGAGAAGGGGTGTGGTCTAATGACATCAACACCCTATATCAGGTGTGCATAATTATTAGGCAACTTCCTTTCCTTTGGCAAAATGGGTCAAAAGAAGGACTTGACAGGCTCAGAAAAGTCAAAAATAGTGAGATATCTTGCAGAGGGATGCAGCACTCTTAAAATTGCAAAGCTTCTGAAGCGTGATCATCGAACAATCAAGCGTTTCATTCAAAATAGTCAACAGGATCGCAAGAAGAGTGTGGAAAAACCAAGGCACAAAATAACTGCCCATGAACTGAGAAAAGTCAAGCGTGCAGCTGCCAAGATGCCACTTGCCACCAGTTTGGCCAGATTTCAGAGCTGCAACATCACTGGAGTGCCCAAAAGCACAAGGTGTGCAATACTCAGAGACATGGCCAAGGTAAGAAAGGCTGAAAGACGACCACCACTGAACAAGACACACAAGCTGAAACGTCAAGACTGGGCCAAGAAATATCTCAAGACTGATTTTTCTAAGGTTTTATGGACTGATGAAATGAGAGCGAGTCTTGATGGGCCAGATGGATGGGCCTGTGGCTGGATTGGTAAAGGGCAGAGAGCTCCAGTCCGACTCAGACGCCAGCAAGGTGGAGGTGGAGTACTGGTTTGGGCTGATATCATCAAAGATGAGCTTGTGGGGCCTTTTCGGGTTGAGGATGGAGTCAAGCTCAACTCCCAGTCCTACTGCCAGTTTCTGGAAGACACCTTCTTCAAGCAGTGGTACAGGAAGAAGTCTGCATCCTTCAAGAAAAACATGATTTTCATGCAGGACAATGCTCCATCACACGCGTCCAAGTACTCCACAGCGTGGCTGGCAAGAAAGGGTATAAAAGAAGAAAAACTAATGACATGGCATCCTTGTTCACCTGATCTGAACCCCATTGAGAACCTGTGGTCCATCATAAAATGTGAGATTTACAAGGAGGAAAAACAGTACACCTCTCTGAACAGTGTCTGGGTTGCTGCTGCACGCAATGTTGATGGTGAACAGATCAAAACACTGACAGAATCCATGGATGGCAGGCTTTTGAGTGTCCTTGCAAAGAAAGGTGGCTATATTGGTCACCGATTTGTTTTTGTTTTGTTTTTGAATGTCAGAAATGTATATTTGTGAATGTTGAGATGTTATATTGGTTTCACTGGTAAAAATAAATAATTGAAATGGGTATATATTTGTTTTTTGTTAAGTTGCCTAATAATTATGCACAGTAATAGTCACCTGCACACACAGATATCCCCCTAAAATAGCTAAAACTAAAAACAAACTAAAAACTACTTTCAAAAATATTCAGCTTTGATATTAATGAGTTTTTTGGGTTCATTGAGAACATGGTTGTTCAATAATAAAATTATTCCTCAAAAATACAACTTGCCTAATAATTCTGCACTCCCTGTATACTAAAAGTGCCCAAACATTATTTGATGTATGAGTAGATTGATCAGATAGATCCCTTTCTGTTGCCTGCTCATATACTGCACACTGATTTCAGATAGATTTCAGTATGAAATCGGCCTAGCACCACTGCCCCCTGACTGGCCACCCTGAAGTGTACGGGTCCCACAGTACCCATAAAGTCTCACCTCCTCCGGTGTCTGGAGTCACCGCCAGTACTATGCAGCATGTATGTCATCACTTGTGCCAAGTTATGCCGTACCATGATACTCGGACATCATGAGTCACACTGGCACAGAGGTGAGCTTTTAGGCACTGCATACGGTCATTACAATATCACATGCCATTACCACCGGGCACCAATCGAACCCTTGCGACCGAGATTTTACCAGCATTCCTGATTGATCCTTTGGCCATGTTGCATCTCCGATATTCCGCTGATTGGATAAAATTATTGAATCGGGCGGTCGATTGGTCTGCAAGATCGAGTGATGTATGGGCACCTTAAGGTGTCCACTAGCAGTACAATTTGCTGAACGATCGTTTATGAACAATTCTACGTATGAATGATTGGAAATTATCGTTTGAGACCACTAATGGACAAAACTCTACTAACCAATCAGATTCATGAAATCGATCCAAAAATCAGCTCTATTTCATTAATCGGATTGGATTAGTTAGGAGGTTTTAGCCGATTAGTGGTCCCAAATAATCACTTCCAATAGTACATACGAAGAATTGTTAGTAAACGATCTTTCAGCAAATTGTATCATTAGTTTATGCCCATTTCCTGATATATATATATATATATATATATATATATATATATATATATATATATAGCTCACCAAGGAGAGCAGATATTTATTTTGTTTCAAATGGGAGTACATAAAGAATTTTGGCTCTCGATACTGTATATTGCCTGCTAGTTACTGGGGAGCTTTCTGCTCCTAAAAAATTAAATTACACCAATGATGTAAAAATACAAGGACTGATAGTAAGCCACAGAGGCTGGGATCTTGCCCTCAACTTCCCCCAAAAATACAGGAGAAAAACAGAGGCGCCAATAGAATAAAACCAATATCAATCTTAAAATCAGATAAATTGTGTGTGATAAGGGTGGACTCGCCTACCCAACAATCAGCACAACCACTTTTATGGTATAAATATAAAATGTAATTGGTACTCAAAAAAAATGACAATATGCAACGCGTTTCGCGGGTCCCAAGCCCGCTTCCTCAGGCAAAAATCACAAAAAGGAGCAACGGTGAGGTCATGCGTACTGGTGTAGCACCCCAAAAATAGCCCTTTATAAACCACTCACTAGAGCGTCATTCTGACTTTGCACTGGATTTCCTGATGCGCATAAATTGTGGCAGAAGGTAATCTCAAATAATTATTTTCAAAAGATCAACATTGAGGCCCATCAATGTTACCTTTTTTTGTGTGCAATCTTACCAAATCTATGCGGCAACTGAGTGATTATACTTTATATGAATACTTTTGGCATTTTCTCACATTACACAGAAGAGCTAAGATAGTTAAATCGAAATTGTATCAGTGATGGGCACTCTTCAGCCTAGTTCACCTGAACAGTTGACTAACAGTGGGCATTTGCAGGTGGCAATCCAATACAGAAGCCACCTACCAATAGTTGTTACATATTAACCAAACATCAGCGTAAACCACCTCTATGACTTATGTTAGCTGGCAGTAGTGTCGAATTCAGAACACCGGAATACTTCCGAACACTAGACTTACAATTTCAGTACTAAACAAGCGGACAGTGTCAAGAGGAGTTCATTACTTGCGCTTAATGGTGTGTTTCACATGCCCCCGATGCTTTCTCCTTCCAAAACCAGAAGGAGAAAGTGTCACATAAACCGTACTGTGAAGCACAAGTAGTGAACACCTTCTGAACATTAACACTAGCTGGCAGTTCAGCTGTAAATGTGAACTAGCCCTTAGTCAGGTAGCTACCAGTTTTTGAACGAAATCTAAGCAGTTGCCTCCAAAGCACTTTAAAGACCGGTATGCTCTAAAGAAAAAAAAAAAGAAAAAAGCTAAAATTCTATAGTGCTCTTTCATGTTAAAACTCTATAGATAACAGCATAGGTGGGCATCACAGGCAACAACATCTTCCTGTTATTTCAGATTGGTCAGGTGATAAGACAAGATCTACATTAAAAAAAGGTAAAACTCATTCACACATCAAGTTTTGCCAACTGGTAAACAAAACTATATATATTAATAATTTTAAACTGGTTCCATAAGCTACGGTACTTTAAAAAAAAAAAGAAGAAAAAAAAGAGCTCTGGCTATGTGGCCCCAGTTATATTTCAGTGCACAGCATCCTCGACTAAGGAATGTTAGGGTCAGTGCTCAGCACCACTTTCTGTACGAACAAGCCCTAAATGTCAGTGCGCAGCGACAGGACCAAACAAAATAAGAGGGAATCATTTTATTTAGCACGTCCTTGTGCTATCCGGCAGCGCTATAATATTAATTTAACTTCATGAAAACCTGGTAGGTTGTTCCTCTGCAAACATGCATAAAAAAACCCCCTAAATATTCGTTTTCAGCTGACTGACTCAAATTTTTTTATTTTTTCAGCTCACTTCTATAATTCTATATTCCAGTGAATGCTGGAGAGCAGTCAAAGCGGTGTATGACAAAGTCACCATGCGGCAAATTACAGTCTTTGATAAGTAGATGCTCGGGCCTCCTGGGGATTATTGGTAAATGGAGATGTGAAGTAGCAGCTCGGTTTCCTGGGCTTCAGTTTGCATAATGTAAGGCAAGAGGGAGAGGCCAGCTCGGATGGTACAAAAAGCTCTGAAAATGTATCCACCCCTCTGGGACACGAGGTGAGATCTCAGCACATCCTATTACCTACCCCCAGAACATCCATACAGCATTAGGAAAATGGCTTTTTAATGCTCCTCAAAGTGGTCTGCTTTGTTCTTTATTACTCTGCTCTGCCTCTAGCTTAACAGGCACTTAAAGCAGTCCTAAATAATTAATATTTCACTGTTTCTGACCAGGCGAGCATGTATGCTGATCAGTGTTTGCCTTCTGCGATTGTTTTGTTCCAGGGATCAAATATGTGAAATGAAATGCATCTCCATTACAGAGGAAACACAGGCCTGCCAATGTTATTATGCAATACATCCATTGATTAACCAGTCAGACAGCAAGAAGTGCACACAGGTTCTCCACATGGTCCATCGCAAAAAGCCTCTAAATGCCACCTTCACAGGAGAAGGAGAAAACAAATAAAGCAGCAGGTAGTAGTAAAACAGGTGGTGGTGAAAAGGAGCAGTGATATAATCTGGTTTCAACTAAGAATGTATCCATTACATGAAAGAATGGATTAAAGCAGCATTATTTCTAATAAGCAACATTGAAAGGAAGCCATGTACAATATGCTGTTGTACTTCATTCTGCTGCAGTCATTAACTTACAACAGTCGGCTCTGCACTGCACACTGGAAACTTGTAACAAAATAGGACACAAAAAGGGATGACTGCTTATCCACCATACAGTAAGGTGCAAATTAGTGTAAATATAATATAATACAATATGAAGGTAATAAAAACACTTGAGCCAAAAGACCAATATACAAAAAAGACAATTTATCACCTCTGTTCTCATTGTCAAAAATGATGTTCTAAAGTTGTAGCAAATAAAATGGGAGCACAACCCAACATAAGAAAATAGGAGGAAAGAGAATATAATCACACATACAAAATATATATATATATATATATATATATATATATATATATATATATATATATATATTATATATATATATATAGCGCATGCAAGGCAAACAAAAGCAAGGCAGGGCTTCTTGGCGCACACCATGTGGCTCCTCAATTGGGTGTCGCTATAGCCACCATGCTATAGTGTGCGGCCCTGGCGACAGTCATTCGGGGTTAGGGGGGGAATAGTAACAAACACCACCCAGAATTTCTTGCAGCAGGGTGAGCTGTCATTCAGCTCACGCAGCACCAAAGTGACTGGAGGGCAAACGGCCATGGATCCAACAAAAGCACCACCATTAACGATGCAACTTAATCCAACCCTACTATCACACAGAACCCCTGGTGTTGCCCAACCCTAACCATTCTCTCTGCAGAAACACCCTTTTCCACATAGAAACGATAATATCTTTGATAACGTAAAATCTGCACATACAAACAAAATAATATGACAAAAACTATAACGTTGCAAGCTTCTAAAACGATAACATACTTAAAACACTTTAATGTTCTAATGTTGTTAACGATATTTATCGCAGCACCCTTTTTTCTACTTTTTTCGCTGTATTTAATTGCATTAAAGTCTATGGCAGCACTCTAGGCACCCTTTTTTCCTGCTACCAGCACTGCTAATAAATATACTTTAAAACAAAAAAAAGTCACAAGTCACTAGCTACACAGTATACAATGGCATAGTAAATTTTTTAACCCAACCCCAACAATTTAATGCATGGTACTCCCCATGCAATTTCCCATCAGATCAAAAGGTTGAATCAATCAATTCTGACAGGTCCGATCTGATCTCCAAGCTATTTTTTCTTAATTTTCCAGTCCCTTCTGTACAAAATCAATCAGAAAAAAATGATCGGAAATCAAATCAGACCTTTTGTGAATTATTAATTCGACCCTTCAATCTGATGGGAAATTGCATGGTGTGTTCCAGCCATTAGGGACTTTTAGGTGCACAGCACTGCGTTATCAGTCATTGTTGGTTGCTGTGTTCTTTGTGGAGTTGTAATTAAAAGACCACTATCTGGGGAAAAAAATACATTTCTATAACGTACTTTGTCCCCAGAGTAAAATGCACTGCAAATTATTATTTCCCTTTGTTCCTGTCACTCACAGTAGGTAGTAAAACAAACTAACAAATCTAACTGGCTTTTGACTAGTCCATCTCCTCGTGGAGGATTCTAAGGTATTTCCTTAGCACTTACTGAATGGAATTAGCTCTGTTCAACTACTACCGCTATCAGCCCCGGTAACAGGCTCAGTCGCATCAGTCATGGCCTTCTGTGCATGCACAGGAGGTTCCCGACTGATGTGACTGGGACCGTTACAAGGGCTGATTGCGGCTGAACGGCAGACCGCGGGAGGACGGCGAGGGACTCTCGTGTGCTTATGGGGCTGGAGGAAGCCCCAGATAAGTATCAATTTCTCATATTCATTCAGCTCTGGTACACTTTAAAAGCTAGGCGAGTATTAATCAGGGGTTGGAGAGCCATACTCATAGCCTTAGGCCCAGTTCACACTTGCAGTAAAAAAAAAAAAAAGGGTACTAACGGATGCTAAACGGATCCAATGTTAACATATGGATCCGTTTACATTGGTCTGTAAGAGCATGATCCACTGAACAGACAGCAAATTTAGTTCTGCAGCAATTTTTCAGGACACTGAGCCCAACGGAACGGATACTGATGCTGAAGCCCTGCATTGGGGGCAATGAGAAAATAGAATGCTTGTTCACACTACTGAAGAAACGGACCATTCTGTCCAGCAAAATTAACTTTGGGGATAGGAATCGGGGAGGGGGCAAATTGAACGGAAGCAGCTGAATAGCAGAGTGAAAACGGATCAGATCGACCGGAGTCTTGGAGATAGGACCAACAGGTTAGAAAAAAATATACATATTAATGTATTTAAGCTCACTTGCTGGAATGTTTCATAAACCTTTTCCAGTGTTTTTTCTCAGGCTCTTTTAGCCGGGTGGTCCACTCGGATAGTTTTGGCGAGCACCCGGCTGCCATTGGCTCTCCTCCTCTGCTGTATGTATAATTGTGCAGAGAAGCGCTGGCCCTGCATACTCTCAATCTCACCCCACCCAGCTACTTTTTCATGCCACCCACCTGGAAAAAAAATTCTGGGGATAACACTGCTGTTCCCTGAAAAATCCATCAGAGAAAGTGTTTTATAAGTGAACCCAACCCAAGATGAAAGTGATATTTCTTTCCTTTTAAACATTACCAGTTGCCTGGTAGCCATGTTGATCTTCTGACATTAGTAGTGTGAGTCTCAATCTGGAAACAAGCATGTGGCTAATTCAGGAAGACTTGAGTCAGAGCACCTGATCTGCTTACTCGTTCAGGGTCTACCACAAAGTATTAGAGACACAGGTTCAAGGGGACATCCGGGCAACTGGCATTGTTTAAAAGGAAATATGTCAGCCTCCATTTCACTATCACTTCAGATTCCCTTAAAAAAATACCCTACACTATTTTTTTTTTGTTTACACACAGCAGCATTGCTAGCTCTGAGCTGGCAAAAAGTGCAGCCATTTCCAGGAGTGCTGCAATGACCAGGAGTACATATAAAATTCCAAATGTATCACTGCAGAGCCTTTATTCTTTTGGCTTCGAAAACACATCAGACTGCATTTGTTACATAAATAGCCCTACGCAAGAAAAAGCTTTTATTTCAGAAACACAAACACAGTCATTGAAAAGGAATGCTCAAAAGCTGCCAAATTCAGGTTTCCCTCATATACATATTCCCACATATTTTCCATTGCCCAATCCTACACTAGCTGTTAGTGAATTCATCTGACCAAGTTTTTTAATAAAAAAATAAATAGAAAATGCATTTAAATCATTTAGGAAATGTTGTCCTAGAGCAAATCAGTTAGCGCTAAATGCAGAACTTAAAGGAACACTGGAAATATAATTTTGGCTGGAATCAAAACCATACAGTAAAGACAGGCAAAAATAAATATGTCCTCTGTTTTGAGTGCTGACAGGTCTTCTGATGTCTTCCTCTGTGCAATCCTGTTCACAGGCCAAGTCTTCATCAGCTGCAACTTTAGAGAGTCTAAACCTTCAGCTCCTACAGGACCCACACTGAAGAAAGCCTCAATGTATCTATGAAGCATCATGAGCCACACAGAGGTGAATATTTCTCTCTTCACAAGCACATTTTTAATTCTCGCCCACACTTAAAAACCTGAAAGTAACAGTCCACCGATAACTGGCATTTCATTGAGGGATGCAAGCCTCAGCCATGTTCTTGTGCAACAGATCCAAAGAACCAGCAGCTGAGTCCATCTCCAAAGCTGCAGCACAAGTAGTGTACACTTGGGATTTTATTTCAGTTATTTCTCTGTTTTCGTCTTCTCACAAATATAGAGCCATAAATAATTAACGGTTTTAATCGACTTATTGTATAAGAACTGGAAAAGAATGGTTTATGAATCTTAACTCTTCTACAGCCTTTCTCTACCAGAGTTCCCTGGAATCCCAGGGTTCCTTGAGGATTTTGCAGGGGTTCACTGTTCCCTTTCCTCTTTGAGGTGAGCTGCCTCAGCTGACAGGTTGAGAAAGTTTCAGAGTGATGTCCCTAGCTTCTCAATGTCCTCATTAGAAATATGGAATGGGGACTGTTACTGTTAAAGTGTTTAACCTCATCCACTTTTAAAAAAAACAATCCTAGATAAAATAAATCACCTCTCCCATCGTTAATGTTCCCTGAGATCCGAAAATTATTTGAAGGGGTTCCTCCAAGGAAAAAGTTTGAGAATTCTGCTCTACTATCCGTCAATTTATTTGATAAAGCAACTTTTTTTTATAAGATCATAATGCAACCAGCCCAGATCTCTGGTAAAGCAATAAAAGCCAGGGCCTGGGAATGGTAGTTTTATTTGTTTATGACAAATTTGTTTTCAAAGTCTTTATATAAACATTTTACAGCATGTGAACAAAAGCATACAACCAGGAATGGCACAATGAATGGCCTGAGTGCTGGTTGTAAACCACAAATCATCTTCCAGCTGTTACCAATTCTACTTCAGTGTTCTTCCCAGATTTTTTTTCCAGCCGGGTGGCATGAAATAGTAGCCGGGTGGCATGAAATAGTAGCCAGTTGGGGCAAGAGGAGAGAATGCAGTGCCGGTGCTTCTGTGACAACACTGCTGACAGCATAGGAGAAGGTGAGCCGAAGACAGCCGGGTCCTCATCAAAACTAGCCAGGTGGAGCACCCGGCTAAAAGAGCCTGGGGAGAACACTGTACTTCCACCAGTCACTAAACTATCTACACTAGTTTATTGTATGTTATTTGAGCTTTGATGTCTATGATGCAAGTTACTCGCTTAAAGAAATGATTGAAGGAGCTTTGATTGAAGGAGTCCTGAATTCAGGCTTATTTTTCATTCATGTGCATTGGAAATTAAGATCTATTCTAGATAAACTTTAGAGCATTACACATCAACCTGGCTGACTTTGCTGTTTTTGTTTTGTCTGACTTAGGCCCAGTGCACACCAAAACCGCTAGCAGATCCGCAATACGCTAGCGGTTTTGGGAGCTGATTTCAGAGCGATTCTAGGTATGTTTAGAGAGGTTTTCGAAACATACCTAGCGGTTTTGCGTGCGTTTTTGTGTATCAGATTACACATTTTTACAGTAAAAGCTGTTACAGAACAGCTACTGTAACAAAAATGCCTGGCAAACCGCTCTGAACTAGCGTTTTTCAGAGCGTTTTGCGGTTTTCCTATACTTTACATTGAGGACGAAACGCTTCCGAAAACCGCAAACGCGCAGCAGGAGGCGCGTTTGCGGCTTGGCAAAAAACGCAAACCGCCGGTGTGCACCATCCCATTGCAATACATTAGACAAGCGTTTTTAGAGGCAGATGCGGCCGGTGGATCGCTCCAAAAACCGCTCGGTGTGCACTGGGCCTAAGTCCCATTGACATTCATACAAGAGGAAAGTTTTGCAATCTATGAACTGTCCAAACGCTTCCCACATTAAACAATTTACATGAGACAGTCAGGGAGGAGCTGGGAGACAGCACTAGCTAGTCAGTCACTGAGAACACTGAGATGATCTTGCCCACCTCTTCAGTGCTGCTGAGACTTAATCTGTGCAGTAAGCCACAGACAACGTGGCCTTGATTGACAGCGGTGCTTCACGCAGGTGCAGTAAGGACGACCTCTAGGTCGGCCTCTTTAGCGTGTGGGGAGCCCGGGGCGGCGACGAAGAGCGGAGCTCTCAGCGTGGAACAGCCGGCTGCAAGGGGCTGGAGAAAGCCCCAGGTGAGTAAAGCAGATTTTTGTTATTTTCGCTGATGATTCCTTTAAGAGAGCATATGACTTGATGTGGGAATGAGAGGACTGTGACTAGCTCTGAAAGCGGTGTTGTAAAGATTCACCTGGGATCCACCGATTTGGCCTGTTAGGTCCAGGGCCTGTGCTAGCGGGAGCGTGTGTAGGGTGACAGGCCAGCCACCTTCCAAACTCATCTATACACAGAGAGAACTACCAGTTTGTTTTTGCAGTACTGTGCCCGTTTTTCTATGGAACATTGTGACCATTGCTGGGTCAGCAAGCACCACCACAACTTGAAGGAACTATTTGGGCCATCTGGCAGTTTTTTTCATTGAATTGATATTGCACTGACTGCTGAAATAGTGTGTGAAAGTGAAAAAAAATGGTGTATGCTCAACCTCTCCATTGGTGATTGTTGACCCTGCACACTGAGCTAGATGGAGGGAAGCATTAATGGCACCAGAAATTCTACCTATGTGGGAGTTGTGACTGTAAAGGCCCATTTCCACTATCGCGAATTCGCATAGCAATACAAGTGAATGGGCCTGTTTCCACTTGTCAGGATTCCTTTGCGTTTTTCTGTGCAGACAAAATTCGCATGGCAGAGCCATCAGAATTCGCATATCACATACCGCTATGCCAATCGCATACAATGTATTTAATAGGAAATTCGCATGAGGTTTGGGCATGCGAATTCGCATAGAAACAACGGAAAAGCACACCAGCACCGCCATGGTTAAATTCGCATACATCGTCATCCATGCGAATTTTCATGCAAATTCGCATAGACCCGCATGCGAAATTCGCATCCGCATGCGAATTTTTACCGCGCCGATTCGCACCGCACAAGTGGAAATGCAGCCTAATGGGTATTCAGCTGCAGCAATATTAGACTACAGGAAGCCAGGAGGGATACCTGTTTTGTATAAATGCATTAAGCTTTCCTACAACCTTCCCCAGTGCTATACAAATAAAATGAAACAAAAAGAAGCTGTTATTACAGACAGGGCACAGTAATTAGTTACATATGGCTTTAAACTTGCATTTCTGGTCATAAACAGTTAACCTCTTCTGGCAGTGGGAAGAAATGCACTGGGTCAGGTGATCTGCTTTGCTCTGTGGAAACAACTCCCCCCTCTCCATGCAATTTGATGCAACATGTCAGGTGTACCTCAGAATGTTGTACATTGGTAAAATAATGCAAATTTACTCTTATGTATATATAGGAAGCTGAACTAGAGCTATAACAGACCACATTTACTTTTGTGCTACACTATGGTTGGCACACAGATGAAAGGACTTACAACCACAGTTCTCTTTTAAGCCTTATAAGCCTAACACTGCAACATATTTGCAAGCCCACAGCCACTGAAGCATTTGTTTAGATTTGGTGCAGGGTTTAGCTATACAGTTGTCATCTTGGTTATGTGACGCTTTCATTTCTCCTCACGATGTTAGGTTATCTTTAACAAATACCTCAATCTACCACTGCTAAAAGCAGATCTACACCCAAGTTCACCTGTATATATTGCTTTCATATAACAAACACTAGCAATCTCATAAAGAAATAGGATGTTTTACTAGCAGAAAGCATCCCTGGAGGCATATCTGGTGACACTACCTAGGCAAAATCTCAATGTCTGTCTCCTTTCCAGAAGCATTCTGGGAGAGTGATGTCATCTGCAACCTGTAAATTATGCATGCAGAGTAAGGGAACACAGTCACATAATAAAAGGTTACAAAACCAATATAACTGTCCCCATCATAAGCATGTCACAAAAAAGCAGATATAAGGTGCATACACACGTCGTATTTTCGCAAAGGACCCGTAGCTTGGCGGATTGCTCAAGTCCAGTCTTATCAGCTGAACGACGGACCGTACACACGCCCGTTTTGACGGGTCGTTTGCAAAAATCCGACATGTGTATGTATCTTTAGATCTGTGTTTGCAGACATTAACAGAGGCTATCAGACAGACAAACACAAAAAGTTCAGGATCCAATAGGAATATTTTAGGAGCCAACTCAACTGACAAAAAAATATTGAGAAAAATTCAAAACACGTCAAGCGCCTGCTGTAAAGTCTGAGTAGCACTGGCTATTTTATGACAGTTTATGGACAGTTAGGCAGCATTCAAAGTTCTCAATTTGCATAAGAAATGTAAACTGGTATGTGTAAACCCTGCCTGGGATCTCTTTTAGTTGGTTCTTTTAAACACTGTGCAAAGCACTGTGTAAAGCAAAATGAAATGGTTTATTTTAATGTTTGAATGTGGCACAGTGATGTGATGGATAGGACTCTCTCCTTGCATTGCTGGGTTCCTCGTTCGAATATCAGCCAGGACACTATCTGCACAGAGTTTGTACCTTCTCCCTGTGACTGTGTACGTTTCCACCATGCACTCTGGTTTCCTCCCACATCCCAAAAACATACAGATAAGTTAACTGGCTTCCCGCTAATATTGACTCTAGACTATGATAAACATATGACTATGGGGACAGTTTGTGACAATAAAATATACTCTGTAAAGCGCTGTGTAAGATATCAGTGCTCTATAAATACTAAATAATGTTAACTTTTTCTGATCCCTAACTTTTTAAACCTTTATTAATACAGGTAACCTATCCACAAGACACCTATCCTATTCTGATCAATAAACATATGACCAAGCTTCAGACAGTTTACTAAAGGTAACTGTTTGTTGGAGGGAGAGGACATATGTGTACAGTGGTATGGGGATGGACAATGTTGTATTGCATTCAGTAGTGCAAATAGTAGCAGAGGTAGTGTTTCAGTAGATTCTCTATCCGAAATTTAAATCTAATCAAGACCAGCTTGGCACATCGATCAATACTACCCAACTTGTTTCTGAATGGAGACAATGATCACTTACCAGACTGGACCATTATCAATCCATGCATGGCTAGTTCTTTCACTCTCCACCTTCTTGAAAACATTTTTTAATTGGTCTGTCTTTGTCAGAGATTTTCTCACTTCCTGTCAATAGGAATATCTTCCAGCCCATGACAAAAAAGCAATGTCCGACATAATCTCATTCTAGCTTAGCTGAAAATGTTTTTGAAGGTCGTTCCACTGTTAAGCATATAAACCTTGGTTCATGCCCAGGTATGAGAAAGCCTATATAGTAACTGTTAATTTGTATTTATTTTTTTTGAATGTTTCCTGTTAAAATGAAGAAAACAGTTAAGCAATACAGGCTAGCTGTTTGCTGCAACAGGAATTTGAAAAGTGAATCTAGTAAACAAGTTGGTACTGCAAGGAAAACCTGACTGTTTTCACACACACACCCCTCCCCTTCCAAGACCCAAATGTTGGCTGCTTCCTAGTAACTGGCAAGAAACTCCTTTAAAAAAGAATTAATGTGGGAAAAGTCATGAAGGTCTGTGAGAGCCAGCCAGCACAAGAGTGAGAACACCACATCCTATTGTGGAAGAGGGAAGTGCAGCACAACTATAGCTTCTGCAGAACAGAATGCTAATAAATGATGGCTGTTTACTACTGAGGGAACTGAACAAACAACTACACAAACACCTTGTGTTCTGAAAATACAGAAAGTACTCCAGTCAGGACAAAACTGCCAGTACACAACAAGCAATTGTGCACGCTTTTTATTGTGAGGAGAAATAATGACAGTATGATGAAATCAGACAAGAGTATGCCAGGGGTGCAGAAATTAATATGCATTTAAGGAGCCAGTCTGTCCACACCAGGATCCAGCAGGAATTTTCTTAAGGATCCAGCTTCAACTGACAGCAGTTACAGAAAATGTAAAAGGTTTGGAGCCAGCTGTCATTTTTAAAGATAAACTGAAGTAAAATGATTACAGAGGCTGTCATCTTCATTCCATTATAAACTATGCTAGTTGCCTAGCTGACATGCTGGGCTTTTGGCTTAACCACCTTAGCGGTATGGACGAGCTCAGCTCGTCCAGTACCGCCAGAGGGTGCCGCTCAGGCCCTGCTGGGCCGATTTTGTTCAAATAAAGTGCAGTACACGCAGCTGGCACTTTGCCAGCCGCGTGTGCTGCCTGATCGCCGCCGCTCTGCGGCGATCCGCCGCGAGCAGCGGCGAAAGAAGGTCCCCCCAGCCGCCTGAGCCCTGCGCAGCCAGAACAAATAGTTCCGGCCAGCACTAAGGGCTGGATCGGAGGCGGCTGACGTCAGCTGACGTCCATGACGTCACTCCGCTCGTCGCCATGGCGACGAAGTAAGCAAAACACGGAAGGCCGCTCATTGCGGCCTTCCGTGTTACTTTTGGCCGCCGGAGGCGATCAGAAGAACGCCTCCGGAGCGCCATCTAGTGGGCTTTCATGCAGCCAACTTTCAATTGGCTGCATGAAATCTTTTTTTTTATTTAAAAAAAACCCTCCCGCAGCCGCCCTGGCGATCTTAATAGAACGCCAGGGTGGTTAAAGACAAACTTCAGCCTAAACAAACATATTGACATTAAGTTACATTAGTTATGTTAATTAAAATAGATAGGTAATATAATCTCTTACCCATCCTGTTTTAAAATGGATTTCATGAGGGCAGCCATCTTTTTTGGTTGAAAGGAGGTGACAGGGAGTAGGAGACACAGTTCCAACTGTTTTGTGTGCTGATCATCCCACCCAGTTGCTAGGCAACGTGAACAACAACATAGGAAATCCCATCATGCTTTGCACAGCATCAGGGGAAAATGCCTGGGCAGTTTTCTTTGATGGGGCGGTGCTTAGCTTTTGTGCAGTTAAAAATAAGGCTTATGTAAGAAAAGCAAAAATCTGATGCTGTGAAACTGTTAAAGAAACACCAAGCCTTTTCAGTGCTGCTGAGTAGATTTTTAGTCTGGAGGTTAACTTTAACCTCCTGAGCGGTATGGACGAGCTCAGCTCGTCCATCACCGCCGGAGGCTGCCGCTCAGGCCCTGCTGGGCCGATTTTCTTCAAATAAAAAGCAGCACACGCAGCCGGCACTTTGCCAGCCGCGTGTGCTGCCTGATCGCCTCCGCAAGCAGCGGCGAAAGAGGGTCCCCCCAGCCGCCTGAGCCCAGCGTAGCCGGAACAAAAAGTTCCGGCCAGCGCTAAGGGCTGGATCGGAGGCGGCTGACGTCAGGACGTCGGCTGACGTCCATGACGTCACTCCGCTCGTCGCTATGGCGACGATCTAAGCAAAACAAGGAAGGCCGCTCATTGCGGCCTTCCTTGTTTATTCTGGGCGCCGGAGGCGATTGGAAGAACGCCTCCGGAGCGCCCTCTAGTGGGCTTTCATGCAGCCAACTTTCAGTTGGCTGCATGAAATAGTTTTTTTTTAATTAAAAAAAAACCCTCCCGCAGCCTCCCTGGCGATCTCAATAGAACGCCGGGGAGGTTAAGTTGCATTTGCAGTGGCTGGATAGTGTAATGGTTAAGGGCTCTGCCTCTGACACAGGAGACCAGGGTTCGAATCTGGGCTCTGCCTGTTCAGTAAGCCGCACCTATTCAGTAGGAGACCTTTGGCAAGTCTCCCTAACACTGCTACAACCTATAGAGCGCGTCCTAGTGGCTGCAGCTCTGGCGCTTTGAGTCCGCCAGGAGAAAAGCGCTATATAAATGTTCTGTGTTTGTTTGTTGTTTGCATTTGAGCCACACACCTGCAACAAGCATGTAGCCAGAGGAGCCAGCCCAGACAAAGCATCTGATGTGCATGCTCATTCTGGGCAGAGGCAAAGCATTAGCAAGGAAGTCGGGCAACTGGCATTGTTGTAAAGAATGATGCACACAGTCTGATCTACTACCACTATAGCATAGTGTGAACTGGCCCTCATTCTTCTCAAGCACAATATGGGGAACGGACATAATTAAATTTAGACATTCTGAAAAATAATGGCGGAATTCTAATAAACCAAGAGCAAGGAGGCGTGCATTGGATGTGATCTAGCAAATAGCAATTATGTAAGCAATACTGCATGCTATAAGGAAGTAAATGTTTACAGGCCTTACTTATGCCATATCAGATCATAGTGGGGACAGGTAAACAAAAATTTGTGAAATAGTTATTGCGCAATTGCAGTAAGCTATCAACTATATATGTAAAGTGAGAACTTTTTGGAAAGCTGGACTACAGCTGCGTAACTGCTAGATCAGGGGTCCACAACCTTTAAGACATGAAGAGCCACTTGGACCAGTTTCCGAAAAGAGAAAAAAAACTAGAAGCCACAAAACCATTATAAAACAAATCTAACACTGCATATATTGTTTCTTACCTTAATGCTATATACAGGCTCAGATATGACCCCAATAGGCACAAATCGTTAGCAGATATGACCCCAATATGCACAAATCGTTAGCAGATATGACCCCAATATGCACAAATCGTTAGCAGATATGACCCCAATATGCACAAATTGTTAGCAGATATGACCCCAATATGCACAAATTGTTAGCAGATATGACCCCAATATGCACAAATTGTTAGCAGATATGACCCCAATATGCACAATCCTTCAGCAGATCTGACCCCAATATGCACAATCCTTCAGCAGATATGAAAAGAAAAACCCATTTACTCACCTAGTCAGAAGACCTCCTGTCACGATCTCCTCCTGTCTCGACCTCCTTGTGGCGCGCAACTCCCACGATCCTCTTCCTTCCCGACGTCACGCCCTGCCTGCATTACACTGCAGGGCTACGGGAAAATGGCCGCCCGAAGCCCTGCACCAGTCCGGCAGCCTCTCTGATAGGCTGCCGGCCTATCACATGTGACACGCGCGCCGCAGCCACACACTACCTGAGCAGCGGGCCTAGGAGCCGCGGCAAAGGTGAAAAAGAGCTGCATGCGGCTCTGGAGCCGCGGGTTGCCGACCCCTGTGCTAGATCATTAGAAATCCTCAACTATGATCTGATATGACATGATATGAATGTTGTAAACTTTTACCACTTAATCCCATACAATTTTTAAAGAAATCAAAAGTAATCTCTGCCATTAGTAAAAAGGAACCAACACTTTGAAAAAAATGTATTTTAAAAGGTAACACTACATGCATGGATGTTCCTATTACATTGCTGCGCTTTAAGCAGTTTTTTTAATCGACTTGATGTGAATTCATTTTAGTCCTGGTTTAAGAAGTCCAGTTCAGAGATTACCTTTGTTTACAGTAGTAAACCAGCAATGTGACTGAGGTCCAATTTCTACTGCTGATCCAGTCCCAGACTGTCAGGTAAGAGCTGGAACAGTCCAGCTCCCGGCCTCCATCATAAAACTTTATGAAGTGTGAGCCCATTAGCCCCAGACACAACACACCTCGCCAGCACCAGCGATGAACTGATTAAAAGAAGAAAGCAGTTGCATGGGGACTCTTTAGCCATGGAGATATTTCTGGACCCTGCACTTAAAAACAGAAATTATCTTCTAAATCTGTGACTACAACATTTGCAGGGTTTGTTTATGTCAATGTAAAAGCTCCAAGCAATAGATAATTCCTGCACCACTGACTGTCTACGCTGCAGGCTACTGTTTTCTCAGACAGATTCAGACTATGCCACCCACTCCCACACTGAATGGTGGAAATGATGCATTCCTGACACCAGGAGCAAGCACACATACAGAGCCTATTAGAAGAGGTCTTTAAATGTGTGCCTGGAGATTAATTTTGTTATCTCCTGCTAATACATAGACATATATGGTAGGGACTAGATTGTGAGCCCCTCTGAAGGACAGTTCGTGACAAGACAATATATGCTGTATAGCACTGTGTAATATGTTCGTGCTATATAAATACTAAAATAAGTACAGTGGTTGGGTTCTGATTTACTATCCCTTTACATTCCCTGCAATTTTTCACTAAAGAAATATTCCTGAAATAGTTAAATAAAAATATTGATATATCAATGATTGGAACTCCTCTTCAAAGACAAATTTTCCATTTGCTTATAACATGCTTTCAAAGGTTATTAAAATATGCTTTTTCACCCTCAGAAATTTAAGCTTAAATGACCTTCCAGAAAGCAACTTTTCTCTAAGGGCTGGAACCCACAGGAGCGCTTTTGGCAGCGTTTTTGCAGCACTGCGATACGCTAGCAGTTTGCCAAAACGCTGGGCTAATGTTAATGGATGGGGCAACTTCCACAGGAGCGTTTGCCTTTCCCAGAAACGCAAACGCAGGACCTGCAGCATTTTGGGAGCGTTCGCGCTTCAATGTAAAGTATTGAAACGCTAGCAGAAACGCTCAGCAAAACCTAAACTGAGCGGTTTTGCTAGCGTTTTGCGGTTCAGCACACTGTAACAAAATGAAAACTAATTCACAGGACCAATCAGGATAAAAACGCAAAACGCAAAACGCTACGCACCCGCTGGGCAAAAAAATACAATGTTGCAAAACACGACCAAAAACGCGCATGATTCCGCTTGCAAACCGCTCAGACAAAACGCTAGCGGTTGCGTTTTGCGTTTGCTGATTTCAGTGGGTTCCAGGCCTAACAAAGAGAAGGGTCTTCCATGCGCTATTGTAGGTGCATGATTTCAACAACAACGACTACATTGGATCGTTTTGGGTGGCCTTTTTTGTACAAACGACACACAGCTGTTTTCTGAGCAGAAGGTTCTGCTCTACAAAGAGGGAGCACAATCTGGAGTGGGTGCCTGCATTTTTCAGCAGAGAGCAATAATATTCAGGCCTGGAACCCACTAGAAAGTGCAAAACGCTATTGCAATCGCTAGCTATTTGTGATAGCATTTTGCAAGCGGTTTTGGGAACAATCTCCCTGCTCCTATACAATTCATTAGAATGGAAACACTACCAAAATGCTGCATGTCCTGCGATTGCGATTTCCTTAATCACAATCGATCTAGTGGAATCTGTCCCATCCACTTACATTGGCAGAGGGTTTAGGGAAATCGCAAGCAATTGAAAGCGATCCCTAAATGCTAAAAAATAAAAAAAACGCTCTAGTGGGTTCCAGGCCTCATTCATAGTTTGCAATGGGTATGGTCAATAGGATGCAGGTATTTCCAAGGTTGATGCTTAAAGGGACTCCGAGCAGTGCAGAAACTATGGAAAGATGCATATCATTTTAAAGCTCTCTTTCTCCTCTTTCCAATGATATACAAACCGCCGCCCTACACCTTTTAGTTTTCTCTATTTTCGCGATTGAAATTGCCGCGGCCGCTATTTCAATCGCAAAAATAAAGATAACTAAAAGGTGTAGGGTGACGATTTAGGTGTCGCCAGAAAGAGAGCTTTAAAATGATATCCATCTTTCCATAGTTACATTGTATTACACAGGGCGACTTTTTCCTAAAGTCAGCAGCTCCATTCTGCTGAATGGAGCTGCTGACACTGGGGAAAGTGTTGTCCTGTGTAATACAATGTAACTATGGAAAGATGGATATCATTTTAAAGCTCTCTTTCTGGCGACACCTAAATCGTCGCCCTACACCTTTTAGTCTTCTCTATTTTCGCGACTTAAATCGCGGCCGCGGCAATTTCAATCGCGAAAATAGCGAAAACTAAAAGGCGTAGGGCGGCGGTTTATATATCATTGGAAAGAGGAGAAAGAGAGCTTTAAAATGATATGCATCTTTCCATAGTTTCTGCACTGCTTGGAGTCCCTTTAATTATGCAAAGTTTTTGCACAAACTTGTGAAGCGTAAAAACTGAATCCCACCTTAGCTGCATTCAAGGGTGCATTTTCAAACTACATAAATTTAAATTACAAATTTGCATAATTCTGCATTGACAAAATTATTTTCATCTCATTCACCATCCCTAGTTTTCAAGTATGCCAAATTAAAGGACAACTGAAGTGAGAGGGATATGGAGGCTGCCATAATTATTTCCTTTTAAACAATACCAGTTGCCTGGCAGCCCTGCTCTTCTAATTGGCTGCAGTATTGTCTGAATCACACCAGAAACATGCATGCAGCTAATCTTGTCAGATCTGACAAGGAAGTCAGAAACGCCTGATTTGCTGAATACTTGTTCAGGTTCTATGGCTAAAAGTATCAGCGGCAGAGGATCAGCAGGATAGCCAGGTAACTGGTATTATTTAATCAATTCTCTACCACAGGTTTGTTCACCTTCAAAAGCTCTTCCCATTTAAACGGTAATAACTTTATCGCTAATTATCACACTGAAATGATCAATATATTTTTTGCGGGACAAACTAGGCTTTCTTTGGGCAGTACGTTATGCTAAGAATTATATTATTTTATAGGCATTTGACAAGGAAGAAGAAATAAATGAAAAAAAAATCACCATTTCTCAGCTTTCAGCCATTGTAGTTTAAAAATAAAATGTGCTATTGTAGATAAAAGACTTTTTTTGCCCATTTGTCCCGGTTATTACAATGTTTAAATTGTGTCCCTAGTACAATTTATGCCAATGATATTTTATTTTGGGTTGGGGTGAAGGAGTTAAAAAAATAATTAAAATGTATTTAATTTTTCTATGGTAAGTGTATAAAAGTGTATTTTGAAGTAGTTTTACTTTTTGGCCACAAGATGGTGCTATACTAACTCAGTTTTCTAAAAATAGAAAACAGAACCAAGTGTTTACATGTGTTTACAGGTGTTTATAAAGAGGGACATAGAAAAGCGTGGCAGAAGTTGCTAAGTGGTTAAAAGGAAACAAATATGGCAGCCTCCATATACCTCTCGTTACAGTTGTCCTTTAACCACTTCAGGACCACAGTCTTTCTACCCCTTAAGGACCAGGCACTTTTTTTCCATTCAGACCACTGCAGCTTTCACGGTTTATTGCTCGGTCATACAACCTACCACCTAAATGAATTTTACCTCCTTTTCTTGTCACTAATAAAGCTTTCTTTTGATGCTATTTGATTGCTCCTGCGATTTTTACTTTTTATTATATTCATCAAAAAAGACATGAATTTTGGCAAAAAAATGATTTTTTTTAACTTTCTGTGCTGACATTTTTCAAATAAAGTAAAATTTCTGTATACATGCAGCGCGAAAAATGTGGACAAACATGTTTTTGATAAAAAAAAACCCATTCAGTGTATATTTATTGGTTTGGGTAAAAGTTATAGCGTTTACAAACTATGGTGCCAAAAGTGAATTTTCCCATTTTCAAGCATCTCTGACTTTTCTGCGCACCTGTCAGGTTTCATGAGGGGCTAAAATTCCAGGATAGTACAAATACCCCCCAAATGACCCCATTTTGGAAAGAAGACATCCCAAAGTATTCAGTGAGAGGCATGGTGAGTTCATAGAAGATTTTATTTTTTGTCACAAGTTAGCGGAAAATGACACTTTCTGACAAAAAAAAGAAAAAAAAAAAGTTTCCATTTCTTCTAACTTGCAACAAAAAAAAATGAAATCTGCCACGGACTCACTATGCTCCTCTCTGAATACCTTGAAGTGTCTACTTTCCAAAATGGGGTAATTTGTGGGGTGTGTTCACTGTCCTGGCATTTTGGGGGGTGCCTAATTGTAAGCACCCCTGTAAAGCCTAAAGATGCTCATTGGACTTTTGGCCCCTTAGCGCAGTTAGGCTGCAAAAAAGTGCCACACATGTGGTATTGCCGTACTCAGGAGGAGTAGTATAATGTGTTTTGGGGTGTATTTTTACACATACCCATGCTGGGTGGGAGAAATATCTCCATAAATGACAATTGTTTTATTTTTTTTTACACACAATTGTCTATTTATAGAGATATTTCTGCCACTCAGCATGGGTATGTGGAAAAATACACCCCAAAACACATTATACTACTTCTCCTGAGTACGGCGATACCACATGTGTGGCACTTTTTTGCACCCTAACTGCGCTAAGGGGCCCAAAGTTCAATTAGTACCTTTAGGATTTCACAGGTCATTTTGAGAAATTTCGTTTCAAGACTACTCCTCACGGTTTAGGGCCCCTAAAATGCCAGGACAGTATAGGAACCCCACAAATTACCCCATTTTAGAAAGAAGACACCCCAAGGTATTCCGTTAGGAGGATGGTGAGTTCATAGAAGATTTTTTTTTTTTGTCACAAGTTAGCGGAAATTGATTTTAATTGTTTTTTTTCACAAAGTGTCATTTTCCGCTAACTTGTGACAAAAAATAAAATCTTCTATGAACTCACCATACTCCTAACGGAATACCTTGGGGTGTCTTCTTTCTAAAATGGGGTCATTTGTGGGGTTCCTATACTGCCCTGGCATTTTAGGGGCCCTAAACCGTGAGGAGTAGTCTTGAAACCAAATGTCGCAAAATGACCTGTGAAATCCTAAAGGTACTCATTGGACTTTGGGCCTCTTAGCGCACTTAGGGTGCAAAAAAGTGCCACACATGTGGTACCGCCGTACTCAGGAGAAGTAGTATAATGTGTTTTGGGGTGTATTTTTACACATACCCATGCTGGGTGGGAGAAATATCTCTGTAAATGACAATTGTTTGATTTTTTTTTACACACAATTGTCCTTTTACAGAGAGATTTCTCCCACCCAGCATGGGTATGTGTAAAAATACACCCCAAAACACAATATACTACTTCTTCTGAGTACGGCGATACCACGTGTGACACTTTTTTGCAACCTAGGTGCGCTAAGGGGCCTAACGTCCTATTCACAGGTCATTTTGAGGCCTTTGGATTCTAGACTACTGCTCACGGTTTAGGGCCCCTTAAATGCCAGGGCAGTATAGGAACCCCACAAGTGACCCCATTTTAGAAAGAAGACACCCCAAGGTATTCCGTTAGGAGTATGGTGAGTTCATAGAAGATTTTTTTTTTGTCACAAGTTAGCGGAAAATGACACTTTGTGAAAAAAAAAAACAATACATATCAATTTCCGCTAACTTGTGACAAAAAATAAAATCTTCTATGAACTCATCATACACCTAACAGAATACCTTGGGGTGTCTTCTTTCTAAAATGGGGTCACTTGTGGGGTTCCTATACTGCCCTGGCATTTTACGGGCCCAAAACTGTGAGTAGTCTGGAAACCAAATTTCTCAAAATGACTGATCAGGGGTATAAGCATCTGCAAATTTTGATGACAGGTGGTCTATGAGGGGGCAAATTTTGTGGAACCGGTCATAAGCAGGGTGGCCTCTTAGATGACAGGATGTTTTGGGCCTGATCTGATGGATAGGAGTGCTAGGGGGTGACAGGAGGTGATTGATGGGTGTCTCAGGGGGCGGTTAGAGGGGAAAATAGATGCAATCAATGCACTGGGGAGGTGATCGGAAGGGGGTCTGAGGGGGACCTGAGGGTTTGGCCGAGTGATCAGGAGCCCACACGGGGCAAATTAGGGCCTGATCTGATGGGTAGGTGTGCTAGGGGGTGACAGGAGGTGATTGATGGGTGTCTCAAGGTGTGATTAGAGGGGGGAAATAGATGCAAGCAATGCACTAGCGAGGTGATCAGGGCTGGGGTCTGAGGACGTTCTGAGGTGTGGGCGGGTGATTGGGTGCCCGCAAGGGGCAGATTAGGGTCTAATCTGATGGGTAACCGTGACAGGTGGTGATAGGGGGTGATTGATGGGTAATTAGTGGGTGTTTAGAGGAGAGAAGAGATGTAAACAATGGATTTGGGAGGTGATCTGATGTCGGATCTGCGGGCGATCTATTGGTGTGGGTGGGTGATCAGATTGCCCGCAAGGGGCAGGTTAGGGGCTGATTGATGGGTGGCAGTGACAGGGGGTGATTGATGGGTGGCAGTGACAGGGGGTGATTGATAGGTGATTGACAGGTGATCAGTGGGTTATTACAGGGAATAACAGATGTAAATATTGCACTGGCGAATTGATAAAGGGGGGTCTGAGGGCAATCTGAGCGTGTGGGCGGGTGATTGGGTGCCCGCAAGGGGTAGATTAGGGTCTAATCTGATGGGTAACAGTGACAGGTGGTGATAGGGGGTGATTGATAGGTGATTGATGGGTAATTAGTGGGTGTTTAGAGGAGAGAATAGATGTAAACAATGGATTTGGGAGGTGATCTGATGTCGGATCTGCGGGCGATCTATTGGTGTGGGTGGGTGATCAGATTGCCCGCAAGGGGCAGATTGATGGGTAGCAGAGACAGGGGGTGATTGACTGGTGATTGACGGGTGATTGACAGGTGATCAGGGGGGATAGATGCATACAGTACACGGGGGGGGGGGGGGGGGCTGGGGAGTGGGCAGGGGGGGGGATAAAAAAAAAATAGCGTTGACAGATAGTGACAGGGAGTGATTGATGGGTGATTAGGGGGGTGACTGGGTGCAAACAGTGGTCTGGGGGGTGGGCAGGGGGGGGCCTGAGGGGTGCTGTGGGCGATCAGGGGGCAGGGGGAGGGAAATCAGTGTGCTTGGGTGCAGACTAGGGTGGCTGCAGCCTGCCCTGGTGGTCCCTCGGACATTGGGACCACCAGGGCAGGAGGCAGCCAGTATAATAGGCTTTGTATACATTACAAAGCCTATTATACAATGTAAGTGCGGTGATCCGGGTGCTAGTAACCCGCCGGCGCTTCCGAACGGCCGGCGGGTTACTACGAGCGGTGGGCGGAGCCAGTCCCCGGCGGCTGATCGCGTCACGAATGACGCGATCGCCGCATAACCACTCCCGCAGCCGCCCCCGCCGATGGCCGTATTGCGGTCGTTTGGGCCCGGACTTTGCCGCCGCCCATCGGCTCGGGGCGGTCCTTAAGTGGTTAAAGAGGCACTTAAGTCATCTAAAAAAAATGTTTTACTCATTTTTTTTTTTAGATGACTTAAGGATCACTTTAAAGAGACTGAAGCCAGTATAAATTGTTTTTTTTAACTTGTATTGATGTCAAGGACCCTCAGCCCTGCTAAACTGCCACTATCCCGCGGCAAAATGAGGGGTCTATACCCCCCAAATCCCCCTGCAAAATTCATGACTTTCTTGGTCGTGGATTTTGCTGCCCATGGAGGCAGAGCTATGAGCTGCAGCTCTGCCTCCATGCGCGTCAATCTGCCGGCGGATCTCCGCCTCTCCCCCGCCCCTCTCTGTGAAGGAAAATTGAGAGGGGCGGGGAGAGGCGGCGATCAGCCCGGATTGACGTGCTGAGAGGCAGAGCTACAGCCATTAGCTCTGCTTCATTCAGGAAGCGCTCCATGGACAAAGGAGAGGGGATTTGGGAGGTATAGACCCCTCATTTTGCCGGGGGATGGCAGCGGTTTAGCAGGGCTGAGGGTCCTTGACAGCAATACAAGTTAAAAAGAACAATTTATACTGGCTTCAGAGTCTCTTTAACCTTTTGCCAACCGCGTCACGCCGATGAGCGTGGCCGCGGTGGCAGCCCCAGGACCGCCTAACGCCGATTGGCATAAAGTCCTGGGGCTCTGTTTTAAATGAGATCGCGCGCACGCTGCGTGAACATCTCATTCTCGGAGGGCGGAGCTCTGCCCCCTCTTCAGTCTCCGAGCGGCTATTGCCGCTCAGGAGACAGCGCTGCGATCAGCAGCAGCGCTGTACTAGGGACAGCCGTGTGACACGGCTGTCCCCTCCTGAGCCACAGAGGTGATCGGCTGTCATAGGCTGAAGCCTATGACAGCTGATCACAGGGATTGGCCGGCGGAGGGAGGGAGGGAGGGAAGGGGGTATACAACAGAAAAAAACACACTTTTTATTAAAAAAACAACAAATAAACAAACACTGGGGGGGGGGGGGATCAGACCCCTCCAACAGAGAGCTCTGTTGGTGGGGAGGAAAGGGGGGAGGAATCACTTGTGTGCTGTGTTTTGTGGTCCTGCAGCTTGGCCTTAAAGCTGCAGTGGCCAATTTAATGAAAATGTGCCTGGTCTTTAGGGGGGTTTAACACAGCAGTCCTCAAGAGGTTAAAAGGCAGCATTTGGGAATCAGGGCACTAGCGCATCCTCTGCCTAAAAATATAACAATAACTATGGGTGACCTAAGTTGCAATTATCTATTGCCCTTAAAATTGGCTCTACTTATTTACAATCCTACAAAATATAACTTAACTGGACCTACCCTAAAACATGATCAGAAATAGTCAGCTGATTCAATCCAAATGACCAAATCTGCATAAATCAAACATTCCATGTGAACAATCAATACCTGATATTAGAGGCAGATTGTGAATAATTTTAAAGAGGTTAAAGGGCGCAGCAAAGAGTCTCCACAAATGTCAAGTTAAGCCTCCAAGCTTTTTACCAACACTTAATTTAGCTCTTTAAATACAGAAGGAGGAAGAAAGTGCTTCCCTTTTCAGTGTTAATTGTGAAACAGGTTAGACTGCATTGGAAATTGTGAGAACTAGCTAATCTCTACAGGACACTGTCTGACCCACTGCTGAACTGTAGCTTCCACCACTTGAATGACATAATCTAGCCCAACTTATGAATACAATATGTAATGATCAATATACCTAGCTTTTTACTTATCTCTGTTCCAGAGAACCTATAAATCTATGGCGTACTGTATTAATTAAATGGCAAGCAGAGCTGGCTTCAGCTTTAAGATCTTAGCACAGCAGAAACTGCCGAATGAACACAGAATACAGGATTTACCACCTCCTTGGATAGACACCAAAAACATGTCTTAATCCCTTCTAGAAATCAATCTGCTCTCCATGCCAACGCTCCTTGTGCCCAGCCAATTTCCTCTGCAGCATGCGGGGAGGGTCAGACACAGAGAGAGAGAGAGAGAGAGAGCGCTTTGCTGTACCCTTAGCAGCAGCTGCAGGAAGCACCACTGCAGAGGCAGCATTTGTTGGGGACTTGTCATAACAATGAACTTGAGTCTAGTCTTCTACAAGTCCTTGTAGGGTGTTGGTAGGCCAGCAGCTCCCACACAGGGGCCGGCGTCTTGTCAGTCAAATATGGGAAGGCAAGCACAAAACACGCATTACAGAATATTTCTTCCCTTTCGCTTCTCTGTGAAGCTCACAAGAACAAATGTTACACACCAACACTTCTGTAAAGCAGAGAGGAAGCGGTATGTGCACTGCAGCTCAAACAATAGAGCATAAATAACTTGAAGTTTTAACAAATGGGTTAATCAGCAAGGTCGGACATGTTCATTGCTAGTGTGTAGCACATGTTCCGTAATCAGTACAACAGAGCAGTAATGTGCTCACTGTCTGATGGGGGATAAAAAAAAGCAATCTTAGCAAAGCTTTCCACCTTTTGATATGTACATGAACTTTACTAAGCAGAACTATAATGGTAATCTTCATACCATAAGCAATATTTAACAGCTATTAGGACACAATGATGTTTCCATAACACTAGATTAACTGCTTCATGACAGTCTTCTCCACATCTGTAAATAGAGAGAGTCCCTGGACCATAGGGGGGTATTCTACTTTCACTTTAAAATTGTCATTCTCCTAGACGAGTGTTGCACAAGCCTTTAAACACATTAACATTGAATATTTTTAATAAATAAATGTATTATTTTTCTCATCTCATCCATGAGCCAGCAAAGAATTTGCAAAACTGAAAGTAAGCTAAAATCCTATCTGCAACCATGACAACAGTACTCCATTTCAAACACTGTTGCTAAGAGACTGCCCAGAAAGCTCCACCTTGCTGCATGAGTAATTCGCTTCACAGAGCAGGAGCCAAAGTTACTCTTCATAATACATAGACTAATCCATTAGGTGGCAGGAAACTGACAACCCCTATCTCCTCAAGTACCATTAGAAGTGCAAGGTTGAGTTTTATATGCACATAAAAAATATTCAAACTGAAATAATGTTTACTCTTAAAGAGGAACTCCAGTGAAAATAGTGTAATAAAAAAGTGCTTAATTTTTTACAATAATCATGTATAAATGCTCATTGTAAAAGCTTTGCTCTCCCTGATATACATCCAGACATTTATCACATGGTGACATTTTTACTGCTGGCAGGTGAGGTCACTGGAGGGTGATGCTGTGTGCTATTTTGGCAGTTGGTAACAGCTGTTATTTCTCACAATGCAACAAGGCTCCCAGAGTGTGATGTCAGGACCTCAGAGCTGTGAGTCGCTGATGTCACACTGTGGGAGGGGTTTCACCACAAAATCAGCCATATAGAGCCCCCCGATGATCAGTTTGAGAAAAGGAATAGATTTCTCATGGGAAAGGGGCTATCAGCTACTGTTTGGGATGAAGTTCAATACAGTTTCTCTTTAATCTTTGCAAAAGAAGAGTTAAAGGACCACTATCGCGAAAAAAGTAGGCAGTTAAAATCTGACAGAACAGGTTTTGGGCCAGTCCATCTCCTCATTGGGGGTTCTCAGTGATATCTTTTTTTTTTAACAGCATTTTTTGAACAGCAGTTTAACTGCCAAAATAGTAAGATTCCAGCCAGCCACCCTAATCACTTGCACACTATTTTGTCAGACTTTGCAACTGCTGTTCAGGAAATGCTGTTGAAACCCTGAGGGCCCTTTTACACTTAATCAGTTGCTCTCAGTTATAACTGAAAGATGTAATAGATAGCGGAGATGCCGCCGCAGCGGTGAGCGGCATGGCGGCTGTCTCCGAGTCTCAGCCGGCGGCTTTCGCCCCGCAGTTACATGGTGGAGTTCTGCCTGGTCCATCAGTTGCACATAGACTGAGGGTTACGCGCGCGTGCCAGGACCTTTATGCGAATAGAAGGGGAGTCAGCTGATCGGGCCGGTCAGCTGACTCCAGCGGTGCTCCTGATTGGTTGAGTGACTGGGGCGGCGCTGTGGGGGTATATATAGGACCTGCCTGTCAGTAGCTCCTCGTCTGCTGTTGCAAATGCTACGTGTTAGCACTCAGACCCTAGTCAGATCCCAAAGTGTGCTAGAACCAGCAGGAGCTGGGGATCCACACTTAGTCATATTCTGTTGATAGCTAAAGTACTAATTGAATTGTATTTGTTATGACCTTCTGCTAGCCTTGACTACTCTTCTGCTTACTGATTCTGTGCTTCTGCCTATCTGATCCTGTTGCCAACTCAGCCTGAACACTACTCAGATTTAAGCCTTCTGTCTTTGTACCGTATCTGTCCGTTTGTTGCCGAATCTGCTTGTCTGACTCTCCTGCCCTCACCAGTGAGCCTAGTCCCTGGTGAGGGATTCTCTGTACAGATTAATCACCTGCTCCTCAGGTGACCAGTAGCTGCAGTACAGTCTTAATCACCTGCTCCTCAGGTGACCAGTAGCTGCAGTACAGTCTTAATCACCTGCTCCTCAGGTGACTAGTAACTACGGTACTGTCCTCATCACCTGCTCCTCAGGTGATTAGGAGTTGCAGTACAGTCTTGATCTCCTGCCCCTCAGGTGATCACCTGTTGCAGTACAGTCTGAATCACCCGCACCACGGGTGATCAGTATACGTTGTCTTACTGTGCACCACCCGCCCCTCGGGTGAACTGATTACTAGTGCATCTGCATCTCCAGCTTGCTGGAGTGCTGATCCCTGTGTTCTATAGAGATATCTCCCTCTACCAGCTTCTCTGGGGAGTTAATTTCTCTATCTGTATTACTGTTGCACCAAACACCTATCTTTACATCTGGTTGTCCTGTGTCTCGCTATACTCGCATTATTGGTGATTCTGCAGATCACCACATAATCAGATATAGTATCTGTATTATTGGTGATACTGCAGATCACCAATAATCAGAAAATCTGTTCTTGCCGACTCCAATCGTTACAGAAGAAAACTGATTTTCAAAGTAAAGCCTATGTTTTCCTATGGCCTCTTTTACACTTAACGCGTTTTAACCGAAATCTTCCTCCCAATGCACTGCTATGGAAAAACCGTGTACTAACGCATACTAACGCACACTGACGCACACTAACTGATTAAGTGTAAACAGGGCCTGAGAATCCCGCCTGTTTTGTCAGATTTTAACTGCCTACCTTTTTCGCAATTGTTGTCCTTAAAGAAAACCTGAACTGAAAATTAAAAGTAAAAATAAGCATACACAAGTCATACTTACTTTCCATGTAGTCTACTCTGTCTTTCTCCTGCCCCGCGTCCTTTTTGTTCACTGTGATCAAGGGAATTTTCCGTCCTCCATTTTGAAAATGGCCATTACCCATAACAGCTTTCTGGTCAGCACACAGTTAAACTAACATCGCCCACTTGAGCCATAGGGTAACATGGACATTTACCTGGTACATCAGTTTTCCTCTCAGCTATAACAGACAGCAACTGATATTTTACTGACAGCAACTGACAGTGGCGTAGCTAAGGAGCTGTGGGCCCCGATGCAAGTATTACAGTGGGCCCCCCATGCACTCTATACATAACAATTTATACAGCGCACCAAAACCTGCCAATGGTAACTACAGTGTTAGGGGTGCAAGAAGGGGATGGGGAGCAGTTTATTAATGATTACCACTATTGAAAGTATCTATAGAAGTGATTATTATGAGCACAGGACCAATTGAGAGCTAATAATGCAGTTGAGGGAGGGCCCTTCAGGGCCCCTCTGGCCCAAGGGCCCCGATGCGGTCGCTACCTCTGCAACCCCTATTGCTACGCCACTGGCAACTGATATATTTCAGAGCCGACAAAATATTGTCAGAACTGGAAGGGATTATTGTCAGAAGAAAATAGTGGGCTTCTGAGAGGAACTGATGGCAAGGTAACTATGTAATGTTCATTTGAAGTTACCTCATGTGTTTATTTTAAATATTTTTACTCAGTACAGGTTCTCTTTAAAGGGAACCTGAAGCGAGTAAAATTATTTAAAACAAACACATGACATAGCTGCAAATGAATATTACATACTAACCTCACCGTCAGTTCCTCTCAGAAGCTAACAATTTTCTTCTTACAGTGATCCCATCCAGTTCTGACAATATTTTGTCAGAACTGAAATATACCAGTTGTTGTCAGTTATATATCAGCAGCTGTCAGTTACAACTGAATGTGCAAGGTAATGTCCATGTCTCCCTATGGCTCAAGTGGGTGATATTACAGTTTAACAGTGTGCTGACCAGGAAGCTGCTATAGGGTAGTGGCCATTTTTAAAATGGAGGACTGAGAATTCCATTGATCACAGTGGACAAACAGGACGCAGGAGAGGAGAAAGAGATTGAGGAGTAGACTACACAGGAGGTAATTATGACGTGTTTATGGTTATTTTTAAGTTTTATTTTAAGGGACCACTGTCGCAAAAATCTTAACATTTTAAAATATACTTAAACTTATAAATTTAAGAAGTTAGTTCCTTCCAGAGTAAAATGAGCCATAAATTACTTTTCTCCTATGTTGCCGTCACTTACAGTAGGTAGTAGAAAACTGACAGAACAGACAGATTTTGGACTAGCTCATCTCCTCAATGGGGGTTCACAGGCATTTCTTTATTTTCAAAATGCACTTAGTGAATGGCAGTTGCTCTGTCCAACTGCCAAAAAAAAAAAGTGTACAATGAGCAGGGAGGCTGGTCAGCATCTTTGTATAAATCTTTTTCAGGGAGTGTCTTTATAAAGAATAAAGACCATGCTGAGAATCCCCTCTGGAGAAATGGACTAGCCCAAAACCTGTCGGTAATGTCAGATTTCTACTACTTACTGTAAACGCCAGCAACATAGCAGGAAAAAAAAAATGTATGGCTCATTTCACTCAGGAAGAAACATACTTTTTATTTGTATGCATTTTAAATGTTAAGGTTTTCGCGACAGTTCCTCTTTAAAACAGAAAAAAATAGATTTTACTCAAAGTAGAATTTCCCTTTGAAGTAGCCCTGACAAGAACACCTGAGGAAAAGCACATGATCATCTCAGCAGCTACTAGAAATCCTTAGGGGTAGCTACAGGAACGTTACTAGTGATAAGACCACATTTGAATAACCATGCTCTTTGCAAATGGAAAAGAACAAGAAAAGGGTCAAACATGAAATTTGCATGGGTTAATTAGACTTGGGAACTCAATGTATCGACAAATCCTGGATCTAACTAGTTGTACAAGTGTTCAGGTCTGCCCCAGCAATTTTAGGGTTCCTAACAAACTAGAATTTGCATATTCAGCACATTTCGGAATCATGCCTAATAAAGCAGAAGGTGATGGATTAGTCATTTCCAAAATCACATTGTCTGAAGCCATATAAATTACCTCTTTTTATTACCCAGTTATCTTGAGCATTAAGATCAAAGCTGATTCGCCACATTCCCGCAGCAGCATGAGGTATTTATCCCCCCAAAATAACGGGGCAAAACTCCATTACTTTCCAGGTTGTAGATTTTTCTGCCCGGGGGAGGCAGAGCTTTGCGTTGTAGCTCTGCCTCCAGTCCAGTCCCTCTCTGCTGATCTCCGCTTTTCCCCACCCCTCTCAGTGAATGAAGACCGAGGGACGGGGAGAGGAAGAGATCAGCGGAAATTGACTGGAGCAGAGGCAGAGCTACTGCACAAAGCTCTGCCTCTTCCAGGAAGCAAAATTCAGCGATCACAGAATTTTGCCCCAGGGATTGGGGGGGGTTTGAGTTGGGGAGGGGATAAATACCTTGTTCTGCTGCGGGAATGCAGCGAATCAGCTTTTATTTTAATGCTTAAGATAACTGGGCAATAAAAAGAGGTAATTTATATGGCTTCAGACTCTTTAAGGAGAGATTACCCATCTAAAAACTCTTGATATTGGTTAATAATATTAACAAAAGAATCCCATCCAAATATGCCTTATTTACTACAGATAATCGATTGTTCTGGTGAAGAAAGTATCAGGTTTAGTTTCCCATCAGATATGAACTATCAAGAGATGTGATCACCAAAAGTAATTACGGTAAATAAATCTGGCCCCCAGCCGTTTCGCAGCAACCGTTGCTATATAAATAGACTGCCACTTTATTTTTGAGTCCATGTAGGTCTGCTTATTAGGTCTGATTAAATAGGAGCATACATACTATTTATACAGATAGATTATACACATAGATTATACACATCCTGACAGAGTTGGTAGCAGACAGAAAATGAATGAGTTAAAGACTGCAGTGCTTTCCTATGGATCATTTCACATTTCTCCATGACAATTTCATCCCTTCCGGTCAACTGCAGAAAAATCTGACCACGCATTTTTCTGGAGAGAAGATTACATTGCATTTATTTGAAGAGTAGCATTAGACCTTGTAATGAACCCTGTCAGCGCATCTCTCGATGCAGATATGGTGCTAACCCGACACAGTGTGATCCCAGCTTTACTGAAGCATGCAGCAGAGAAGTACAATGATAAGTATAAATAAGTCCATTCTCCACCGTACAAAATACTGCTTGCTATAGGTCAGCTTAAAGGACACATGAAGTAAGGAATATGGACGCTGCCATATTTATTTCCTTTTAAACAATACCGGTGGCCTGGCAGTTCTGCTGATCTCTTTGGCATCAGTATTAATATACGAAATGCACACCTGAAACATTTAAGCAAACCCCGTCAGACTTCAGTCAGAAACATCTGATGATCTACATGCATGTGCAGGGTCTATGGCTTAAAGAACTGAAGCAAGATGGATAGAGGGTGGCGTCATATTTATTTCCTTTTAAAGAGAGTCTGAAGCGAGAATAAATCTCGCTTCAGACTTCATAGTTAGCAGGGGCATGTGTGCCCCTGCTAAACCGCCGCTATCGCGCCGCTAAACGGGGGTCCCTTCACCCCCAAATCCCCTCGGTGCAGCGGGGGAGCGCTTCCTGGTTGGGGCAGGGCTAACCGCCGCAGCCCTGCCCCACGCGCGTCTGTCACACGTGCCCCTGCTAACTATGAGCTCTGAAGCGAGATTTATTTTCGCTTCAGAGTCTCTTTAAGCAACACCAGTTGCCTGGCAGCCCTGCCAATTTTCTGCCCATAATACTTTCAGCCATAGACCCTAAACAAGCCTATGCAGATTAGGTGTTTCTGACATTACTGGTAGATCTGACAAGATCAGCCACATGCTTGCTCCTGGTGTTATTCAGACACTACTGCAGCCAAATAGATCAGTGGAACTGCCAGGCAACTGGTATGGTTTAACAGGAAATAAATATGGCAACCTCCATATTCTTCTCAATTCAGTTGTCCTTTAAAGCAATGGAGGAAGAGGATCAGCATGACAACCAGGCAATTAGCTTTGTTTAAAAGTAAATAAAATATGGCAGCCCCATATCCTGCTCACTTCAAGTGTCCCTTAATTATTACACCTTCCACCCATCTGCTTTTTTGGAGAAATGACAGACTTGATTATAGTATTAATATGATTGGCACGATCGCATGACACAGTGGTACATCAAGCATTCAGGCTGCAGTGAGTCTCTTAATCCTTTGTGATGTACAGTCTGGATACATTTCTCCATTTACAATAAAGACATTATTACAGAGCAATAATTGACCTATGTCAAGTGCAATACGGATATTTGCTGTCAGTGTGGCATGTTTGTTTTAAAAGCAATTTATCTTATGCAATAAATATAATTCAAGCCAGCACATAAACTGCAGAGTAGTATACGACAGATGGCCTCCACACTTCATGTTCAACTATCTCAACTGAGTGGGTGCAGCAAAACATCTACTTGAAGGGGAATTTTTTTTCCCTTCTAAAACCGCCATAGAGATAAATCAGCACAGCACAAGTCTTTTTGTAATTTAATGTCATTAAAAAATTATCTTCAAAACGGACCAGCTCGAATTGCTCTTTTCTGCAGCCATGGCAACAGTATTCTGGAGTGAAGATTGCCCGTAATTTCCACGCCCTGCAGCCTATCCAGTCTTTTGCTGCCTGAGGTAAGCTTTAAAATAATGTCCGCCTCCTCCCTAAAACACATACTGGGGACGATATGAGAGAGAATACATATCTTGTTTACTATTGATATTGGATTATTAACCATTTATCAAGTTGGGACCACTAACCATCAAAACTTGGGCTTCGCGGATTTGGCCCCCTACAATCAGCTCAAATAAAAATTCCATCATGTTTGTGCCTATTTGTGCTGCTTTCATTTTGAAGAGAATGTACAGTACACACCCTTGCAGAGGATTTTTACACAGGAGAAGCAGCTGCCAAACTTCCTCACCAACAGGATGCAATGAGTCAAAATCAGCAGCTGCTCCTCCTGTGTAAGACCCACCAACACAGGTGCCCCCGCAAGGGTGTGCAGTGTCCCCAATCTTGTTATCTCTGTACAGAAACAGCTGTCCCTCATCTGCCAAGGTCATCAAATTTGTAGATGATACCATCATCTTTGGCCTCATCAGCGAAACTGGGGAATACCCTTACCGCAGTGAGATCAAGTGAATCTGCAGTTGGTGCAAAGACAACAGACTCATCCTAAACGCGGCAAAACTGTTAAATTGACTTGACTTCAGGAAGCACACACCTCCACTCAACCTGCTCTCCATCGAAGGTGCTGAGGTCTTCAGGGTACCCAGCATTCAGTTTCCAGGCCCCATTACTAAGAACTAAAGATGAGAGAAGGACATTACCAAAACCCAAAAGAAGGCTCAGCAAAGGTTGTTCTTTCTGAGACAACTGAGAAAGTTTGGAATGCCATGGGAGCTATTGACAAGCTTCTACACTGCCACCATCAAATCCATCCTCTGTCTCTCTCATCTGGTATGCAAGCAAAACCCCAAGCAACAGAGACAAAGTAAAACGATGCAGAGAGAGTAATAAACACCGTGGAGAGTGGATCATCGGGTCCCCCTACATCCACCAGACCTCCACCACACATCTAGACTGGGGTTGATGGTAAACAGGATACTGAAAAACCCCCTCCCACCTTGTCAGTTGCTGTTTCAAACTTCTCCTTTCCAGCCACCACTACAGTATCATCCTCGCCAAGACCTCCAGGCACATTAACACCTCCTTTCCCATAGCAGTCCTACCCCTGAACTCAAGCACCCTCCCTAGCAAAATCTCCTAACCTCCACGCCAGCCTCTCATGCATCGCTGCATCACTGAAGATATGCCTAAAACTCCCATGCATGTCTTCAGTGTTTGTTATCCACGGTGTTATTTGCACTATGACTAAATGCTGCATGTACCACAAACAATTCCCAGAGCAATAGCTGTCACACTTCACAAATAAATTTGATTCGGATTCTGTTGATTCTGATAGCTCTGCTGGTCATTAAATGACAACAGAAAGTGTTCACCATTACTCCTGTTATCTTAACACAGGAAGCATGTCAATATTTATCTTTACAGAAACTTGTTTAGTAAAATGCAAAAAAGAGAAAAGCTGAATAAAAAGACAGCAATATCATTTAACTTAGCACATACAATGGATATAATGTATGGCTATAGTAGGGATTAGTTTGTGAACTCCTCTGCGGGACAGTTAATGACAAGACTACATATTTTGTAAAGCGCTACAGAAGATGTCAGCACTATATAAATACTGAATAATAATTCTTTATAGAGTTCCTCTTCAATGACTTAACACACCAGTACCTGGACAAGGTAGCTATAGATCTTTGAAGACGTTCAGATGCCGTCACTGGAGGAAAGCCATCTGGCTTCGGGGGTAATAAATGTAAATAGACAAAGCTTTCAGATCTGTCCAGTTGAGGAACAATTGACTCCTACACATTGCTGTCATTATACTGTATAACAATGGTTAGTCTATGCACTGCTGAAAGACTAGGAGAGAATATTTTAACAACAAAACACAAGACTATTAGAAGTCCAACCATCTTAGTAGTGCACGATTCAGGGAACGCAAAAGGCTACAAGAAAAGCATTGAATTAAGTAATTAATTAACTGTCCATTGATTAAGTTGCACATATTTCTGGTTTAGTAATCTGTCCCTTTATAAACTATGACTTGTGACAGACTTATCCAAATCCTAGAATCTGTAAGTCATACTGTATATTGTGAAAACTTAGGCATCATGTCCCTTTATAAACTATGACTTGTGACAGACTTATCCAAATCCTAGAATCTGTAAGTCATACTGTATATTGTGAAAACTTAGGCATCATTAGGAATCATCAATACAAGTACAGCAGTGAAGAAACATTACACAGGATGTCAATGAGGCAAATGATGGACAGCTCCCAAAGTTCATCACTCAGAGACAGAGACCCAATCCAATTCACTTTTTCTCATAAGTTTTCTCTAAGGAGTTCATGTTACACCTATTTAAAGTAACTTTTGCATTCTATAATAAAAAGCATCAAAAAGTAGGTATAAAGTTCTGTCAAAAATATTACGGTATAAGTATTTTCTTGCTTGCTGGTGGCTTACAAGGCATTTTATTTACAATGTGAAAATATTACCTAGGAGAAAGCGTGAATTGGATCGGGTCTAGAGTGTCCCTACAGGTCTAGCCAATATCAAGCTCCGATTAGCACTCGAGCCTAGCTAAAGCATCATGCAAGAAACCATTCCTTTTCACTGAAATCTGGGATATATATTGTTTAGCATCCTTCCAATCTTCATACCTATAGACAATAGGCCAGCATCAGGATTAAGCTACATACTCACAGGAAGATGGATTGGGGAACCCACGGTGACGTGGCCCAACGAATGTGTGTTCCCTGATCCGTCTGCTTACCACAGGAACACGCGATGACACACGACGGGCGCAAACTAGAGTTTGAATGATACTTTCAAAATAGGAAATGAATCCAGGAGCAACACGCTGTGTTAAAGGTATAAAACTTCAAAACTTTTAATCCTATCTTCATAAAAGCAAGAAATAGCAGCATAAAAAAAACATATACTTATCAGCACATGCAGTGTAGAAGGAGGTGTAGAGGAGAGTCAACTATTGTTTCGCCCTTCTAATTGGGCTTTCTCAAGACCGTAGCCCACATTTCAGGGCAAACCGATCATCAACCCTCCTCTGCACCTCCTTCTACACTGCATGTGCTGATAAGTGGTTTTTTTTATGCTGCCAGTTCTTGCTTTTATGAAGAAGGGATTAAAAGTTTTGAAGTCTTATACATTTAACACAGCCCGTTGCTCCTGGATTATTTTCCTATTTTGAAAGTATCAATTGATCTATAGGTCATCTTCATGTTGCACCGCAAGTGTGTTGGATTAAAGTGCATCAGGTATAGACATCGGTGTGCACTCACTTTCTTCTTGGTTTACGTAGTAAAGTTCAAATGATCACAGCACTTTGCGTGGGGGGAGTCAGGGATCTTTAAGTGAACCTAAACCGAAGGCAGGAATAAGTTTCACTTACCTGGGGCTTCTACCAGCCCCATGCAGCCGCCTTGTGCCCGTCCTCAACTATCCTCCAGTCCCCCACAGCGTTTTAGCTTTGTTTCTGCTGACTGATGGGCCACTGCGCTTCCGCGGTCCTGCCCGTGCCATTCTCATTCGCACTTGGTCCTGCCCGTGCCATTCTCATTCGCACTTGGGTCTGTGAGAGCATCCTGTGCAGGTGCAGAAGGAGAATACCATGTATTGCGCCTGATGCTCTCGCAGACGGGAGCACAAACGCGGAAGCACGCAGCCAGACAGAGTGGCCCGCCACCTGATCAGTTGGTGATTAGGCTCATTTTAAAGATCTGATTTGCCATGACGGTCGGAATTGGTTTATATTGCAAAACATTGTTTAATTGCGCCCTTACCCACGTCACAAAATCACTTAAAATATCACTTTTCTTGCAAAAAAATTGCTAACGCAGGAAAAATTGTGCAACGTCATGTTGTGGGTATGTACCTTCAGAACAGGGCTACTAACAGTCATCCAAACCACCAACCAGAAATTACCTTGTTATGCTTACAGTGAGACACTGAAGATAGTTTTACTGAAACAAAACTCATGTTGGTCACACATGTGAAGATATGGGCTGAAGATTAACCAGTCTTGATGTCATCTTTTTATTTATCATATAGGTTTAATAGTTTTTTTTTTTTTTTTTTTTTTTTTTTTTTTTTGCTGCAATGGTCATTTTCGCAACCTATTCAGACAGAAAGGTTTTATATAGAATATATAGATAGCTATGTAGTTCTGCAAGTTGGTATGCAGATAAGCAGTTGTCATCAGAGTGATGTTGAAATTTAGATGAGCAAATATTATATGGCTAACTTAAATATGACACAAAGTTCTTCAAGCACTAAAGGGTTATCTTTCACTCTAGTGTTTACACATCATGGTGTTTACACAGCAAGGTCAAGCTATGAATCTGCACTGTCATTCACAGCTCTTCACTATGATTGTGACAAGTGTCATTAAATCATAATAACTACTTGAGATGTGGAAACAAAAGGTGCAAGACAGCGAGCTCCTCTAAAGAGGTGACATGAACTGTTCAATGTTCTCTGTAAAGTGCTGCAGAAAAATGTCAGGGCTATATGAATGCATAGTAAATAATTAGAATTGTTTGAGTTGAGCTTACCCAAAGTTTTTTTTTTTTTTTTATTAGAAAAAGTGTTTAGTTCAATCTTGATTGACATTATCCAGTGGCAAAGTACCAACATCACCTCCCCCAAAAGGAAAAAAAAACCAAAAACCTAACAAATCATGGCAAAATACAGTATTTATAGCAAAAAGGTAATGTATAGCAAGCCATCACAATTGCAATTCTGATTGCCCTCAGGGCTCGTTTCCACTATCGCGAATCCACATGCGTCCAACGCATGCGGATTCGCACATGTAATGCAAGTGGATCGGCCTGTTTCCACTGTAGCGTTGTTGAGGTGCATTTTTTCAGCGGTAAAAAAACGCACAAAAGAGCTGCAGAATTCGCCTGCGAGTGGAATGCATGCAAATCGCCGCTAATGTATTTAATAAGAAATTCGCATGCTGTTTTGGTATGCGAATTTTCATGCGAATTCACATGAAATCAATGGAAAAGCACACCGGCATTGCCATGGTTAAATTCGCATATATCATCATCCATGCGAATTTTCATGCGAATTCACACGAAAATTCGCATGCACACACATGCGAAATTTGCATCTGCATGCGAATTTTGCCGCAGCGATTTTGCAATGCAAGAGTGGAAACGAGTCTCAGTGTTCAGGGGTGATTGAATCATCTATCTTTACACTGCCTTATTAATTCTGATTTTATGACAACATGCCAGTCACAGAAGTCTTTTTGTTAGCTCGTCTTAAGTTGTAGATACAAAATCTAGCTGTAGAAACGTTCTGTGCACAGGACAGGCTGCCTCGGTGCGTTTGCATACTTTTGTGGAAAGCTGCTGGGAATAGGAGGGTAGTATATGTTTCAGAGAAGGCTTGCTGGAAAGAGAGGTCATGTGTTACAGCTCACAGGGAAAGCTCAGGGGTAATGCTAGGAAGTACAACTTTACTCAAAGAGCAATGGGTACTCGGAACAGACTTCCGCTAAATGTGCTAGAGACAAAGCCAGTAGTGGAACTGAGAAGAAATTATGAGCTAATAAGGAAAGGTTGATGCATTTGGTGAACCAACTATAAACTAAAATAAAAATGTGCAAATGAAAGGTCAGAACAGTATTTTTCCCAGAGCAAGGTATTTTAAAGTGAACCGAGCACCTTTTTTATAACTCAGAACATTTCTATAGCACATGAAAAATGCATGCCAACAATCTGTTTCATTATTAAAATAAACTTTCATTTTACCTTGTATTTTACATTCAAAGTTTTATTAGCCTGTTTCAGCACGCCTGCCTGACTGTCCCCAACCTCAGAAACTTCAGGAAGCTAATTGTTTTATTGAGCTAATTACAAAGACGTAAACAATACCTTTTCATTAACAAAGGGGGTGAGTAATTAGGTCTGTTTCTTCAAAGACATTGTGTGTGTCAAAGTGTCAAGATAGCATCTCTGACTTCTGTAAATAAGGAATGTGAGAAGGGGAGGGGGGGGGGGGCATGGCTGCTTCTATGCCAGGAGAGATTTCAGTGAAAGAGAATGTGCTCAGTTCCCTTTAAGATCTTAGTGAGATATTGATAACATGGAGTACAAACTTATATTCAAAAAAGAAAAAACCTCACAAATGTCATCCGTTGATAGTATTAAACATCGGTATATTTTTACTGCAACTACATTCTGAACCAATGAGTACCTGTCAATGTTTTGTGCATTGCTGTGGAGTTGGAGCATTTTTTGTGTACCTGGAGTCAGAGGTTTCATAAACTGAGGTGATTTCTGTACCAACTCCACAGCCCTGGTATTGTGATGAAGCCAACAGCTTCTAGTGCAAAGTCTTGCCTGGCATTATAAACATAATTAAGAAAGCATTTTACATCATTCAGTTCCTGCTGGTCTAATCAGCTGAACACTAAAAATCTCCAATAAGAGTCAATGGTGAAGGAAGTTTGCAAAGCCAGCATGGGGACACGCTGAGGTTCAGAAGAGTTCCATCTATGACAGCAGCTAGTTCCGCTGAGCTAGTAAAGATGCCAAGTATGCAGCCTCTGCCATCTAAGAGCAGTGAACAGGGCCCATGTAATGAACCATCTCTTTTTCCCACTTCTCATGTGACAGTGCTACTGTGGACTGCATCAGCTGACACTGCTACGTAACGTCCAATACAGGATCTGCCAGATACAAAATCATGTGAACAACCTCTTGGCCTGACATTGGAGGTCATAAGCTAAATGTAGACATGTGTGTTGCTGTACAACTGTAAACTTCAGACAAGCATAAAAAAAACTGTTTACTGCAGTCACGCATTCATTAGCATACCAAATGTATTTCAAATAAAGCTGGTATATGTATCTTATCAGCACATTACAAATCTCCTACACAGGGCTAGGTCAGGTAGGGTGAGAGGCAGCAGTGTGAGCATCCACACTTTGCTATACATCACTGAGCAGCCTGGCGAGTAAGTGGATGGCCCCGTGGCCTTACAGCTCCAGGGTCCTGCATGGAGTTTGCAAGCTTTCCTTAAACTTGTCTTCATAGATGAAAATATGATGGCAAGCTTTTCTACACTACAGAATCAATAATAGTAGTGCCTAAAGCCTAATTTATAGAGAATGTGCTGCATCAGGGCATCTATTTCCAAGCAGATATCGTGCCTTTCTCAATGTAATGGATCTGCTGTGCGCTGAAAATGCATACAGCAGTGTATTATGCATTGCAACAGATGCAGTGTCACTACATTGTACTGGCATCACATCTGGGCAAAGACAAGTGCCAAAAGAAATCCCACACTGAAAAAATGACGCTTCATATGTAGCAGGCCAGGGCCGGATTTACCATAAGTCACTGTAGGCACGTGCCTACACGCGCCTGACGGAAATGCGGTTCACTCCCCCTCTTCCCCTAGTGCCTTCCTCCCTATGCAGAGTATTTATTTTTGAAAATTCAAAAGCCAGTGTAAATAATGCCTGGTTTCCCAGAATCCTCTGGGGAGTAGAATTCTGCAGCCTAAATAGCCTAGGCACACTGGGAGGGTGGGGCTACACACAAATATACAGCAATATTTAGCTATAGGAAGGGTTTCTGGTGCTGAAACCAGGATAATCAATGTAAAAGTGGGTATCCTGAATAATTTACTGCATTCTGCTATCTGTCACTACAGCTCCTTTTTAAGGCTCTTTTACATTATAGGTAACTTCTTTTCAGGGTTATGGTCTCTTGAAAGGAAAAAAAAAAAACTTCCTCAAAAAAGTGGTTAGTTTTTATTCTTATACAACATCCTTTTCATTTTGCACTTCTCTTTAAAGTAAATAAAAAAAAGGTTAACAAAAGTAGGAAGAAAAATCCATCAAGAGAGAAGTAAACGATGCAGATTATGGGGCTTAGACAATATGAGAACTCTTCATCAACCATAATGCAGAAGAGGTTTACTATACAGAAGAATGTAGTATCTGTATCACAACAGCTTAAGCAAAGTATTCACATGACAGAGGCCCTTCTTTCCATATAGAAAGCATACCAAATACGGGTAAAACAGCTTCACAGACTACGGACCTCTGGCTTACACCAATGTCATATTGCGTTTATTTTAAAGATTTCAATTCCATTTATACAGAGGACATAACTCCTTTATAAATTAGCTGCATTAACATAACTTCTTCACATTCTAACAAGGTTGTAGAACTGCTTAAGAAGTATAAGACCATGTTTATAAATGAGGATGATAAAAAAAAAAAATCTAGTCTTTAACTTGGCTTGTTTTCCCATTCCTCCATTTTGCAGCAAAATAGTTTCCTCGGTTTTAAGGTTTTTTTTTTCCTGTTTTTACATATTCTTCTGAAGGGAAGCGATTGCTATAAATATAAGGTGAGCGAAAATAAAAGCACTTATGGTCTAATAGACAATAGAAGAATATTACTCAATAATAGTAAGTAAATTGAGGTTCACTGGAAAAAAATATATACTATTTCATAAGCTTTTCAGGCAGTTATCTTTGACAGGTGGAGAGCCTAGGGAAACCCAGAGACCTCTATTCATTTCATTACAATCCAAAATTAATCCTTTTAAGTTCAGGTAGACCTTGACTAACGAACAAGATAGCCACTGAAGGTCCGTTCTTAACTTGAATCTGTCCCCATAAGACCAAACTCTGTGCCGTCTCTGTCCCCGTAGCTCCAATGTCCTGGTAAGCCATTATCGCTATGGTTGGTGAAGGTGTGACACCTTGTATGCTTAATGATTCTGCAATCTGCTATCTGATGCTGGTTTGCAATATTGGAATTATGTAGACCTGCACTGATTTTTATTTAATTGTGATTGGATTTGGGACATAGTGTTTAGGGCCGGTTAACACAGGCGGCTCCCGGCGGCCGGAAGCAGAGTCGTCCTGTGACATCTAGCTCGGGGGGCGGCGGTACGGCGATCGCCGGCTTCCCGTCGCAATCAGCGGTTTTGGTCCCCGCAAGCGGACATGAAGAGGTGGCGGTGAATCGACCCTAGAAGCCGCGTCGCCTTAATCGACGTGATAAACCAGGATCGGAACGCCGCGCTTGCGCATTCGACGATAACTGCGCAATGCTAAATGCTCCCATTGCTCGGCAACTGGTATTGTTTAAAAAGGAAATAAATATGGCAGGCTTCATATGCCTCTCACTTCAGTTGTCCTTTAAAGTATTCCCTACTATGAAAGAAACATGAGAGCATCACTAAATTACCTCTTGGAAATAAAATGTCGACAAAGATACCTGGCAATGAATCGTTTTCTATCAATTTCTCTGTAAATTTATTTTGCCAACATAATTATCACTGATCTTCAAGCAACTTAGACACCAGTACACATACTAAATTCACAGTTTCTGAACTAACTCAATTCCAGACATTATACTTATAATAATATGGACTTACTTGGGGCCAGGGATGCTCTCCAACCTCAATCACGAGTAGTCACGAGTGATTCATATGAGGTTTAATTACAGCAGGTGTGCAGCGGTGGATGAAAGGGTTATTTACCCATAAATCAGCGTTCTCCCTGCGCTCCAAAACGGTCCATGCATCTTATTAGTCGTATCCAAGCCTCGCTGCCGTCACTTCCTCCCTCCAGCTTGAAGGAGGCAGTGACGGCAGTAATGCTTGGACACACTAATAGGACGCATGGACCGTTTTGGAGTGCAGGGAGGACGCTGATTTATGGGTAAATAACCCTTTCATCCCTCGCCGCACACCTGCTGTAATTAAACCTCATTTGAATCACGAGTGATCACTCATGATTGAGGTCTGAGAGCATCCCTGCCTGGGGCTACCTCCGTCCAGCCCCCAGTAGCCCGCAACATCACTAGGCGTCCTCTGGATCCCTTCCATGATCCCGCTGGTGGCTCCAGTAGGTGCACAACTTTGGGCAAAGTTGGGCATGCGAGGCCTGTCCGTGTATCCGGCGTGATCATGTGCCCGTCGCGGGAAGGGTCCTGCGCATGGGTGGTTCAGTCTTTCGAGAACTGCGCATGTGCAAGCCACTTACAGCGAGAGGCACGCGAACGAGCCAAGTGTGCGGATGTGTCACGCATGTACGTGCATGTTTTTCCTGGTCGGAGTCTTTTTAAGGCGAATTACTAAAAAAACTTTTGCCCAATATTCTAATTTTTCGAGTTCCACCTGTAAGTTGCAATCTTTGGGCTGGTGCACACCAGAGCGATTCTGAAGCGTTTTTTTAAAATGCTTGCAGGGGGAAAACCGTTTGGCTAATGAAAGTAAATGGGACGGTGCACACCAGAGCGGATCGTTTTTTCCACAAACGCAAACTCGGGGGCTGCAGCATTTTTTAGATTTCTGAGGCATTTCTGCCTCAATGTTAAAGTAAAGGAAAGTGGAAAACCGCTCTGCAAAATGCTAGATCACAGCGGTTTTCCAGGAGTTTTTGTTACAGAAGCTGTTCAGTAACAGCTTTTACTGTAACAATATTTGTAATCTGCTACACAAGAATGTTTAAAAAAAAACGCTAGGCACGTTTAGAAAACGTCTCTAAACATGCCTAGAATCGCTTTGACTGCTAGAGGTTTTTGGTGTGCACTGGGCCTTTCTGTACGTGGCAATCATGACAAACAGATGATGACCACTGAATGCTGCAGGCAGCAATTGGCTGTATACCTCCACTACTGCTGTTTGTACTGAGCAACTGATTGGCTATATTACTGCCCTGGGTGCCGGACAAGCTGCTCAAACACACACTCAACACTTGCCAGAACTTTCCATGTGAAAACAGTCTTTCAGCTTGGACATTTTCAACATTTTTAAAGAGTTGCTTTGGAATAGCAGCCTCCACACTTCTTCCATGACAGGTTTGATTTTTAGCGGGGCAGAAAATGCCAGGGTAAGTGATAAACAAGCTATTTAATCATTCCTCTAGGCCTGTGCTATGCACAGAATCTGTCATGAAAGAAAAAACGAGCAGTCTTCTGCAGCCAGGACTCTGTGGCTGCGATCTGCAGTGTGTTGGTGGGAACATATGTCGACAAAACCTCAAATTAAAGCAGTGTAGACTAAAGTACGCCCTCATTAGCAGCTGTTACAGCAAGCCAAGCCGTTCTGTCAGCAAACTCCAGCACTAAGAGTAAATATCATTGCACAGTCTGAAAGGGCTGCAGAGACATCGATATAAAAAGAAGAACATTTGTGTTTTTTTGTATTTTTTAATAACAGGGCACAATCATTTTGTATTCATCCAGAAGAAAACAACTATGTAAGCTTGTTCCATAAGCTTGACTTTTTTTAAGCTATACAGAAACTCAACTGCCTCAGCTCCTCTTATATTAGGAACAAATCTTAAATGTGGTACAAAGTATTCCCACCACACAGCAATCTGGCTGCATAGTAAATTGTGCCCCAAATGTGGCAGAACCAAGATTTCTTCAAATATCCAAGAACAAAGTCCCATTTTCTGAAAATGAGTAAATTACTAATACCAAGATAGTAAACAAAAAAGTGCACTGCTAGTATCCTGTAAATGTCCAAGCATATGTGATAGATTACAGTACACATTCCACAGACAGACAGCCATAGTAGCAATAGACCTCTAGGAAGTATGAGTAGGGCAGAGGCTGCTGAGGTTGGAAAAATTCCAGCTTCGTTTATGGAGGCTACTGCAGATGTCTATCTATGCCAACAGGTGGCACTAACTTTTACCTCACTTCCTGATCCTGTGACAACTCACTGACAATCCCTAGACACAATCATTGCTTGAGAGTTATCATTGACACACAAGTTTGGTTGTAAAGCCACCAGATAAATCTGCTCTTGGACTAGAAAACCTACAAAGTCTCCCACTAGAAAACCACAAGCTTATATGAATGAAGTGGTGCGAGGGAATTTGCTGACTGTTGTAGCATTGGGTTAAATAAAGTGCATGTAGGTATTCAAATAAGTGAGTTCATCCATGAGAATAGTTAGCCACAAGTATCTACAGGCGCTCTCATAAACGTGTCTGTCATCCACCAATTTGAAACAGAGCAAGTTCAAATCTGGGAGACTAAGGTCTTGATTCACTAAACTGCGCTATTTACACCGATGGGGCACCGCTCATTAGCCTAATAGCACCACTCGCAATACTGATGTAATATTTGTTATCCTGGTAATGCATGTGGCATTAATGGGTTGATGGGCAGTGCACCCAACTGTAAGATTGCCATGCACTGCCTGTGCACAGCAATCTTACCGAAGTTTGATGAATCGGTGCCAAGGGATGGTCATTGAGATGCCAATTATTCTCAGTTTATGTTAATTTAATGCAGCTTGGAAATTGACCAAATGTAGCAACTGCATCAACTAACTGTATCTCACTGACCATCCCAAGCTGACATCTTGCACTGCAATATTAGGAAATCTAACATTAGGCACACTGCATCCACTGGTTTAGAAAACAAAGACCATCTTTAAGCAGCTTCCTACTGCAATTAAAATTATTAAACAAGATGCTTTGTCAATATTTGAGCTGGTAAGAAGTAGTGATTACCTTTGAAACTTTTTCTGAATGTGAAAGATTCCTGCATGTCCTGCCCTCCTGGACACCACTGGATAAAATCCAAACCTGCATCCTTGGTCAGAGCTCTGGCCATATCAATATCTGGTGTGGGTTTCAGCAGCCTACTTAAAGGGACACTTAAGTTTCTGGGAAAAAAATGAGTTTTACTCACCTGGGGCTTCCAGCAGCCCCCTGCAGCTGTATTGTGCCCACACAGACTACATCAGATGCTCTTTGCCCCGCCAGAAGACACTTTCGGTTTCGGCAACAGGAGCCGACAGGCCGGGAACGCGAGTGATCCTTTGTGTTCCCGGCCACAATAGCCCCCTTTATGCTCCTATAGCATATTGCATATAGCAGCATAGAGGGCGCTTTTGTGGCCGGGAACACGAAGAATCACTCGCGTTTCCGGCCTGTTGGCTCCTGTCGCCGAAACCGAAAGCGTCTGCCGGCGGGGCAAAGAGCATCTGATGGAGTCTGCGTGGGCACAATACAGCTGCAGGGGGCTGCTGGAAGCCCCAGGTGAGTAAAACTCATTTTTTTCTCAGAGACTTAAGTGTCCCTTAAAGGTGCATACACACATGCAGTTATTGGCCAATCATTGACCAATTTTAAACCACTGCCCTGTAGTATAATGCTGGGAATACACTGAGCTTTTTCATCAGATTTATTGTCTGATCGATTTCCATTCACCTATATAAGAATTTGATCAGAAAAGCAATTAAAAATCGGACCTGTCGAAAATTATTGAACCATCTGTTTGCCAAAAAGATCTCATGGTGTATTCCCAGTATAAGGGCACAACAGTTTGAATACTATGATAAGATGGTGAAGGTAAACTCTCAAACTACACAGACGTGGTAAAATAAAATGTATGAACGCACTCTTAGAGGCTTTTGTGTTGAGAATTGCAGATCAAGGTCCAATCAGATCGTTGATCATTAGGCTTGGAAATTATTGTGGCAAGGGATGGTCAATGAGATGCAAAGAATTCCAAAGATTATGCAGATTTTGTATGCATATTTATATAGCTTAAAAACTGACATATTGAATTACACCATGGCAGGACTAGATTTGTCAATTTTCAAGCTGCTTAAATTTGCATACAGATTTTTTTATAATCACGCATCAACTCAGAACGATTTCCATCTCATTCCTCCAATCCTACAACCAACATGCCAAGGTCCACAATGCACAACAGAAGAACTAATTACCTGGTTTGCATTTAGGGTGTGTGGAGGGAGGCCACAGTCAGTTTCAGAAGCTAAAAAGGCTTTGAGGCATATCATTTTGTAAGTCATAGTATGTATTTTGATGGGAGTTGCTCCGTTCATTGGATGCCACGCCGCCCTGCATCTTCAGCATGAAATGGGGATGTAAGAGGACTGACATCTTTACTGGCATGCTGGCCGTGGAGACGTCCTGGGCCACCACTGCATTTCACTGTGTCCCTCCTTCAGCGCACCTTCTAGCGCTACCACGGACTTTACTCACTCAAACCAAGATACTAGCTGGCTACACAGGACTGATGTTCATTCGGCTTACCCGATTAAGGCACCGATGACTGCAGAACAATATCCACAGATGGGATCTGGAGTATGGTGAGATCGCCTATGCTGCTTGTTGGCTGGCCACTTGGACTGTACTACTGCTCTTTCTGTATGCCGATTGCCAATATTGCTGTTTTGCACAGGATGGGCTTTGCATGCTGCTTGCTATGGCTTATGAGCTGATAGTGTTGCAGCCTTTATTAGATCCATTTGTGAGAATAACCAGCGTTAAGGGTCCTTATAGACATTGATTACCAACTTATACAATACAATAACATTTGTAAAGCGCTTTTCTCCCATAGGACTCAAAGCGCATAGTTGTGTCTCAGATTAATACAGGGTTGCAGCCTGGGTTGTGTTACAGAGGAGATAGTCAGATGTTCATGAATGCCAGACTAAAGAGGTTACAAGATTGTTCTTCCCTATTTTTTCAACTGAGTGGACATTGTTCATATCCTTAGTGGAAATTGTGGTGGTGCACCTGAGTGTGTTGTGAGTGTGCTGGGTGTATGGAGAGGTGGCCATCCCATGCGCTTTTAATTCACTTTAGTTTTGTACTATTCAAGTTGTTATATTTAATAAAGAAGATTTATATTGTTGACCGTAATTTGACCAACTCCTGGTTATTAATTTTTTTTATATAGTAACACAAGTCAATCTATTTCTTGCCACTTCATAATATTTTGTGTTATAGCAATTATTTACTTAATTAAAAGAAAAAGTACAAACTAAATTAGCATATAACAAATATCCATGAATCCACAGCACAAAGCAAGAAAGGCTGCTGCCGTACTATAGTATAAGCAGTTATTTCTTACATATTCCAACTATACATGCACTAAGAGTTAAATCACTTATATTTGCAACTAAATGCTGGAGAAGAACAGTCAAGAATGGGTTAGATATTGATGACTATGCAGCAAACAGTCAGGGTTTATCTGACATTAGGCTCAAAATCAAATTTGCCGAACAGGGAGACCAGGAAAATACACTCTTGCCAAGTTACAAATTGAATTTGATTTGACCCTTTGCAAGGTAGCAATTGTATTACTAAACTTCTAGGTTGAAAACTCCTGGCAATGTGCAGAGTGTCACAAGCACAGAACAGGTGAGCTGCCACACTCAATTTGAAATTTTGTACGCCGAATGAAAATGCTTAATTTAGATGTCTCAGCAACTGTTGATGTGGTATTATAAACCTGCGTTCAAACAATAATCGAAAAAATAGAGAAAGCAACTGAAGTGGTAACCAGGTACTTGAGCTAAGCTGCATTGTAGTGATTGTTAAACTGCAGTCCAAGAATCCAAGGGCCACTAGTGAGCCATGGGCATTTTCAGGTGGACCTAAACAATGAGCTGTGACCACATAAGAATGTGAGCTAGGCCAATAAATCAATCCAAATACAGATTACCTTAGGTTTAACTAAAAGCTAAAAAACTGAACACTCACCCTGTGACCAAGGAGGATGGATCCCAGCGACGTCACACGATGACGGGCACTCGCCAAACCATCCTCCTGGCGACGGGAATACCCAACAGCGTGACGGAAGCAAACGAGAGTTCAATCAATCACTGTACTTTGCGCGGGAGTCATCAAGGATCTTAAAGATCCAATCCGCCATGACTGTCGTTATTGTCGCGAGTAACTAAGTAGCATTGGTGTAATTGCACGCCTGTACTCACATTGTGAGATTGTGGAGCAATCGTTTGTCGTTCAAAACCGCCGGTTGTTGGAAAAAAAAATAAAAAAATCGCATAGTGGGTATGGGCCTTTACAGTGTAGCTCAAATCAGCTGCCTTTAATTACTGGGTAGGTTCAAACCAAAGTAAGGCCTGGTGCACACCAGAGGAGTTTTTCTGAGCGTTTTGAGTTTTTAAATCTGCTGCTAATGTTATCCTATGTGTCTGTGCACACTGGAGCAATGAGGTTTTGTAAAAAAAAACCATAGCATTACATTGGGAAGAGCTTTTGAAACCTCTAAAAGCTCTTCCCAATGTAATGCTATGGGTTTTTTTTTACAAAACCTCATTGCTCCAGTGTGCACAGACACATAGGATAACATTAGCAGCAGATTTAAAAACTCAAAACACTCAGAAAAACTCTTCTGGTGTGCACCAGGCCTAACAGTTACTGAAACTTTCAGATCATAAGATGGTCCTGATCATAAGATGCCCCTGGATTAAGAGAGCAAAAATCAGGAGGAAAAAAAAAATATACTGAACCTGGCGCATCCATGGTGCAGGGGCATCTTGTGAACCTTTTTCCCCAAACTGTCAAAGCTTCACTGCCCAGCGAACCTTACCCATGCTGCCCCCATTAAATGATAACCATTTGTTTTGGCAACAGTGGTCAAGTGTGTGTACGGAGCTTAAAGTGGACCCAAATTAAAAATACAAGATTTCAGAAATAAAATCTATTTTCTAACTTATATAATAAATAGCAGCCTTTTTTCAGCTGCATGATGACAATTATAAAATATTTTACATTTATTGGAGGAACCCCTCCCTTCCTTTCATATTGCCGGGACAGAATCCGGCAGACTGGTGGAGTAGGAGGTGTCAGGCAAAGGAGGAATTGCTAATGGCTGCTACCTTTATAAACCTAGTAATGAAAAGAGAAGGGTGAAAAGCATGCACTGAAATGCTCATAGGCTTGAAGGAGTGTTTATGTTTGTATGTGCCAGAGTGGTGCAACTAAATATTTTAAATAAAAAAAAATTTGGGGGGGTTTGGGTCCGCTTTAAATGCACAACGCAGAACAGTGACATAAGGCCGTATCCGCTGAACATTCTATTTTACTTCCTCAGTATCTGGATGGATGTTTGAAATCAACACAAAAACTAAATTGCCTGTTTGTTACAGAACAGCACCTGAACTGCTGGTAAATTAATCTTCTCTAATAAAATCTGCTAGATCAATCTGCCAGAGCGTGGCCAGCTTTACATTTTGGTACTGAGATAATATTATACACCTTAAAATACTGCATCAAGCAATGAAAGTTATCATTCAGTTCAGCCCTCCTTGTGCTGCCAGAAAAGGAAAAAAAAATCTGTCTTGCAAAGGCTTTACCAAAAAGTCAACATAATAAAATTATTTAGACTCTCTGAGGTAGTGCTGTGACTTTACAAATGAAAAGGACTGGAGAGTAATAATCTGGTCTGCAGCTCTCTCTTCTACTGCTACTGAAAAATAAAATCCATTTTAGTTATCACTTGTCATCCAGCTCATTTGTGATGTGTAACACAGAGTCAAGCAGACAGCATACTGCATTGCAGGTTACAGTAACTGCAAATGCATATTCCGAAAGCAAGCTTATTCCAGCTCTGCATTAACTAGATCCAGATCAAAAGTAAATACACAAATCCCAGTTATACAGACAAAAGCTGCCTATCTCAGCTCCTCTGCTCTTTATTCACTTCCTATCCTGGCATTTTAGGCTATCTAAAAACACAAGTGGGTTGATGCACTAAAGGTGAGCATTGGGAACCACTGAAACAGGCGTATGTGCCACTCAGCCCTGGTTGCTAGAAGAGAACAGAGGAGAACTGTTTTGAACCCAATAATTCAGAATATAATTAGAAAAATATAGAATAAGGGCAGCCAGAAAACACCACTCACATTGAGATCCTAACCTAGGAATACATGGTAAAAATAAATATAATATAATATAAATATATATATAATATAATATAAATATATATAATATATGTATGGAAGAGATTAGATTGCGAGCTCCTCTGGGGGACAGTTGGTGATAAAACTATATATACTCTAGGGTTGCTACGGTATGAAATTCCACGGTATGAAAAAAAAATGCAACAGTATGACGGTATTACACAAATACTTGGACCAGCACCCTGTCTCACTATCACTTATGTGTGTCCTCAACTACATGGTCACCCAACCAGCCATGACCTCCAAGGCTACTTAAGAGTAAGAGCTATTTCCCCACAAACAACCACTCCCCCTCTCCCCCTCCCCCCCCCCCCCCCCCCCCCCACACACACACACACGTGTCATGCTGATCCTCAAATTTTAATACTTTTTTTTAACAGACTCAAAACATGTGCATACACCAGGTGTTCTCATAATTAGAGGCCAAAAGATCAGCATTACAGCCAGGCATCTGGCAATTCAGCAATAGAGCATGCATAATGTGGAAATGATCATCAAATAAGCAAGTAAGAATTGTGAGTATCTTTCACACCAAGCTGTGGTTGCCATGGTTTCACACAAGTTTTCTACAAAAAAAAAATAAATCTTGCAGCAGCTGCAGACTAAAGTTAAAAAATAATATTTAAGGTTATGCAGCTACAACATTTCTGTAATCCTAAAAATAATCAACAAGAGCATCATAACAATGGTAATGGCTGCTTTGGATTGAGATATTAGGCCATTTGCTTTTCTAGATTGCAGGAATGGAGACCTCTATCTGACCTGCAATGCTGTTATATCACGTAAACTGATCTTAATCCGATTGTTTGCCATGTCATTGTCTTTCATCTACATTGTACCGAGCCACGGAACCTGTTAGTAAATTAATAAATCATGAATATAAAAATGATTCTTGTTGAAACTTGGGCAGCACAGCTTGGCACAAAGTTTAAGGAGTTTCAAATGATAAAAAGATTGATGTCCTTTATATCATGAACAGACCCACAATAGGCATCAATATTCCTTATATGTATATAGTTCCAACATGTAAACCAGGTGATATGCAACACACTTCTACCCAATGCTTCAAAGTGCAAAGACTCAAAGCCACAGTGACACACATTCAAACTATAGGGCCAGTTTGGGTAGATTCATAGCTGGCAGTATATTTACTAATTATGGAAGAATAAAAAAAAACAAAAAACAAAAAAAAACAGATACCCTTAAAGGATAACTGAACATTCTCAGGGAAATATAGACATTCTTTGAAGTCAAGAAGTTTAAATGGTATTCTCTATCGATAACCGGTCATTACAGAAATACAATTACAGTGGCATAACACATATAGTCTCTGAGTGCCTATGTAAACAATCAAGGAGCACACAACTGTGCATTCTCCGCCAGAACTGAAACCTTGGCACCCACTGTGGAAATTTAGGCAATACAGCCTTTAATTCACATTTACCAAAAAAAAAAAAAATCTATTTTCTATGTAAATTACATCGAGGCACCCGGGCAGAGTGATCTGAAAAGCACAGACTTTATTTACATCTAACTCCACTGCTCCCTCCAGCTGCTAGGTGGCCCTGTTAAGAAGCAAGCAAGAGGCCTCTCTTTGCATTTCAATAAAAAATCAGTCTACTTTTTACCAGGGCTGTGGAGTCGGAGTCGGAGTCGTGGAGTCGGAGTCGTGGAGTCGGAGTCGTGGAGTCGGGCAATTTTGGGTGCCTGGAGTCGGAGTCGGAGTCGGGAAAAAATGCACCGACTCCGACTCCGACTCCTAATGAATTTGTAACTGTAATTAAAATAGAAAATATGATAAAATGTTCTATTTCTCAGATAATAGTCATTAAAAATAATGTATATATACAGTAATAGCTGTGCTTAGTCCACAAAAATGAAATAAACCAATAAAAATTAGTTACTTGTGCTGCTTCAATAAAGCAGTCCCCGTATTGTTAAGGTCAGATATACATATCTGATTGTGACTGTATATATGATGAGTACACAGGAATCTCTTATATATACTAAATAACATCTATGCTGTAAGAATAAAGCCTGATGTGTAGCTGTGTCACTAATAGAGATGGTCAATGAGATGGAAATAATTCTGCACTGATGCTGATTTATGCAAATGTATGCACTGAAATCAAATAATTTGATATGTTATTAAAATTTGGTTTGGTGACTACAAATTAAAGGGTACCTGAGACGGATGAAAAGTAAAGTTTTATACATACCTGGGGCTTCCTCCAGCCCCCTTCAGGCTAATCAGTCCCTCACTGTCCTCCACCACCCGGATCTTCTGCTATGAGTCCTGGTAATTCAGCCAGTCAGCGCAGTCCGGCCGCATGCCACTCCCACAGCCAGGAACATTCTGCACCTGCGCAATAGTGCTGCACAGGTGTAGTATGCTCCTAGCGGTGGAGTGTGTTCATGCGCACTACGCCAGACTGGCTCAAGTACCTGGACTCATAGCAGAAGATCCAGGTGGTGGAGGAGGACAACGAGGGACTGATTATCCTGAAGGCGGCTGGAGGAAGCCCCAGGTATGTACAAAACTTTAATTTCATCTGTCTCAGGTTTACTTTGTTACACAGTAGTACTATACTCTACATATGCACTCCTCACAGAGCTGCAGGGAATCCACTGAGAATGCTGTGCACATTGAACACAGAGGTGTTGTCTGTTTACAATCTCCTCATTCCCCTGCAGAGTACCTGCACATCATTCTTACATGTACCCACACTTACATTGCCTAGGGCCTGATAGATGTTCTTTGTTCCGGTTTGTACCTTTTACAAGTACTATTACTAAGGACTAGTTTTAGTCTAAAGGGAATAAATATAGTAGTCTACATATCCTTCTCACTTCAGTTGTCTTGTAAAATTCCTAAGCGTTGGCAGTTATGAGACGAATTTCATGTTACATACTTTTAATCAACAAAATTGTAATATGCAAATTAGAGGAGTCGGAGTCGTGGAGTCGGAGTCGGAGTCGGTGGAATCCTAAACTGAGGAGTCGGAGTCGGAGTCGGAGGATTTTTGGACCGACTCCACAGCCCTGCTTTTTACTACAAAGAAGCCCAGCAGTCAGAATGGAGTGGAGCCACTAAATGTAAACATATGAAGTGTCTGCTGTGTGATGCTATGTTGATTGCTATAAGCGTTATCTACATTTGTTTACATATTTTGCACCCTCAGGCTGGATTCACACTTAGATGCATTGTGTTGAGTTGCATCGAGTTGAGTTGCATCCCCTTAAAAAAAGAATGCTGCGACGTACCTCAACGCAGAGCATCCAAGTGTAAATCCAGCCTCAATGTTTAAAATGGAAAGCAAAGAATAACATTTTGGGACTATATGCCCTTCTACATGTGCCAATACAATGGAAAAACTAATAGCCCCCTACAGACAAAAGTGAACGGAGATAGAATAACGAAAACAAATATACCGGTAAGTTGTATATGCATGCATGCATATGGTTATCAATAGCCTAAGACAATGGTATTTGGCAAAACTTGTAGTAATATGACACCAAGTAGTTACTAGTGTATGTGGCTATGTTTTTCTGAAAACCACAAATTACACATGTGAAGGCGCTACACCATGAAGTCCCATGGAGAATAATTAATTTCTGACCTGCTGACAGGACTTGTGCACCCTACATACAAAACACAGGTGTTAGCACACTCCAGGGATACAGGCAGTCCAAGCCCAATTATTACTCCAAATAACTGATATCAACAATACAGAACAGCTTATGGTCCTTAAAGAGACACTGAAGCGGAAAAAAAAAAATTATGATTTAACGAATTGGCTGTGTAGTACAGATACTTACTAGACCATTAGTAGCAAAGAAAATATTCTCATTTTTATTTTCAGTAATATAGTTTTGCTTTTTTTTAATAACACTGCATCATTCCCTAATATTTGCAGTTTACACACTACTCCGCATTCTAAATTATTTTACAGAGCAGGCCAGTGAACTTTTGAACTGTTCTCTGTAGAATAAAAAAAAAAAATACAGTGCCAGACACTTGAGATCATAAGCTTCAAAAGACAGAGCTCTCTGCGACTTTGAAAGTCGTTGAGCTCAACTGGAGTTTCTTAAAGAGACTCTAACAATTTTTTCACCCTTAGTTCTTCTATCCTATAAGTTCCTATGCCTGTTCTAATCTGCTCTGGCTTACTGCAGTCTTTCCTAACTGCACTGTCTCTGTAATAAATCAATGTATCTTTCCTCTGTCCTGTTTGTCGGGCTAAAGCTTGATTGTGTGGAATGTGCAGGGCTGCTTGTGATTGGTAGAAGCGATACACACCCTCTGCAGGCCCCCTGCATACTCTGAATGACTCATACACTATGCTTAGCTGAGCCTATTAGAAGCTGGTTAATTTGTTTGTAAACACTGCCTAAAACTGTTAATTACAAGCCAGGATTGCAGCAGAGAGTGGCAGAAACAGCACAGAGGGGCACAGGAGAAAATGATAAATAGAATGGTATGCTTTTTATTGTAAGAATATTAGAGTACAGATTCTCTTAAAGTCTTCCTGTACTGGAAATAATATTAGACTTATGTCTCTGTTCTTAATGTTTATTTCTTAGCTGTACTACACATACAAATCATACATTTTTTCGCTTCAGTGTCTCTTTAAAGCAAAGCTGCCATACTTCTTTCCTCTTAAACAATGCAAGTTACCTGGCTGCCCCCCCCCCCTATTCTCTAATGCTCCCTAGCCATAGACCCTGGAACCAGTCAGAGCACCGGATCTGCATACCCAAGCATGACTAGATTAGCCCCATGCTTGTTCCAGGGTTATGACTCAGACCCTAGTGATGCCAGAAGATCAATAGTAGTGTCAGGCAACTGGTATTGTTTAAAAGAAAATAAATATGGCAGCCACCATATCACACTCACCTCAGGTTCACTTTAAAGTGATGCTCCAATGGTAATGATTTTTGTACAAGAAAAAACGGGTTGAGACCAGGAAATGGCAGCAGTGTGGATTATCATTCCATATTCTAGGTAACTGCACACCAATAGGTACCAGTACTGTGCTTACATCTTTCTTCCTGACAAAGAACGTACATTATAAGCAAGTACAGAATTCACAATAGAGTTCACACACACAGTGCTTAGTAGACAGATGAGGCAGGAGGATGTCCTATTAAATACAAAAACTAATTGAGGGGGCAACACTGGGGCCAGCCTAACCCTCAATCTATTGTTACACAATTGTGTTCCATTCTGTCTCGAATACGGCTCTGACCCATGGAAGCCATTGAAAGCGTTTTGTGGTATCTGGTAAAGTGTTAGGCATTGATAGAGGGAGAACTCAAGTGAGAATCAGGTTTGGTTTAGTGATAGATCATCAGTAATTTCTCCCAATATTTTACTACTATTGTATTGTATTACCCACTGCCCAACAGTAGAATATACAGTATTTACCAATATTCTGCTAGCAGGTTTCCCCCGGGACCCAAATGACCAAAGAGCTCTTAAAGGGACTCCGAGCAGTGCAGAAACTATGGAAAGATGCATATCATTTTAAAGCTCTCTTTCTCCTCTTTCCAATGATATATAAACCGCCGCCCTATGCCTTTTATTTTTCGCTATTTTCGTGATTGAAATTGCCGCGGCCGCGATTTCAATCGCGAAAATAAAGAAAACTAAAAGGCATAGGGTGGCGATTTAGGTGTCGCCAGAAAGAGGAGAAAGAGAGCTTTGAAATGATATCCATCTTTCCATAGTTACATTGTATTACACAGGCCGACTTTTTCTGCTGAATGGAGCTGCTGACACTGGGGAAAGTGTCGTCCTGTGTAATACAAGTAACTATGGAAAGATGGATATCATTTTAAAGCTCTCTTTCTCCTCTTTCTGGTGACACCTAAATCGTCACTCTACGCCTTTTAGTTTTCTTTATTTTCGCAATTGAAATCGCGGCTGCTGCAATTTCAATCGCAAAAATAGCGAAAACTAAAAGGCGTAGGGCAGCGGTTCATATATCATTGGAAAGAGGAGAAAGAGAGCTTTAAAATGATATGCATCTTTCCATAGTTCCTGCACTGCTCGGAGTCCCTTTAACATGTACACACAATAACTCGCCCAGCTTGTAGTGTAAACACGCACACACATTTTGAGTGAAAAGCTGCATATTATGCAGACTTCTCTGTCAGAACTATCATAAAAGATTAAAGCAGAGCGTTTATAAAAGCGGAGCGGATCTTTGCAGTTAGCTGGCCTTCCTAGAACAAGTCCAGCCATGCCAATTAAAGTATATGCTGAGCAGCATTTTAAGTTTATCAGTACTGTGAAGTCCAACAATCACAAATGTGTAAACAGACACTATACAGCCTTGACTATAGGCGGGTGTGAGGAACATGCAAAGTAACAATTCCTAGTAAAAGCAAGCTATACAAACCACTAATAATTGTATCCCACTTGTCTCGGTGATAAGCTATGGCATATGTTCCGTCATGCCTGCTTTAATCTCTCATACACCTTGGTGACAGGTCTAAAATAAGTCCAATTAGGCTCCATGGTAGAACCTCTGAAAACACAGCAACAACCAAAGTGTAAATGTTTAACTTTTATAAGAGTTCTGAACCCTTTATGTTCACCCCTAGATGTTATCAGCAAAATGGACAAGAAAAAAAGTAGCCTCCAAAATGGATGTGTCCGTCGTTATCCAGTCTAATGGTACATCTTTTTCTTCCAATCTTACCAATTCTATGTAGTATAAGGGAACTGCCTAAATTATCCTTTCAATATATTCACTTAATTTACCCTTATACTACATAGAAATTTTAAGATTGTATGAAAAAATTGTACCATGTATGGCCACCATAAGGGGGGGATAAAGCTGGCTAGACACTTCCAGGCTCAGGTCGCAAACAGGTCACTTCAAATCACCACATTTAAAGTGACACTGAAGCGGAAAAACACACACACACACACACACATATATATATATCAGCATTACATCATTCGCTAATATTTGCAGTTGCCACAATACACTCAGCATTTTAAATGATTTCACAGGGCAGGCTATTGACTCTTTGAACTTATCTCTGCAGAAAAAAAAAAACTAAAATGAAAGACAGTTGAGATAAAAGACAGTGCTGTCCAACTTGATAAAGTCAAGGAGCTCAAAGATGCTTTTTTGCATAGATAACAACTGAAGTTTCTTAACCTCCTTGGCGGTTATCCCGACCTCTGCTCGGGGTAGCCGCCGGAGACTGTATGCAGAGCAATGCACGCAGCAGGAGCGTTTCTACATACCTTCCGGGGATCCCGACGTCGGCCGGCATTCTTCCTCTCCTCCGGGGCTCTGCTTCCTGCTGGTGAGACGACAGCCGGCAATTTCACTTTAGAGTTGCAGCGCCACCCGGAGGAGGATGGAGGCTTAACTGCAGCGCTGGAGCCAGGGAGGCGAGTGATTCAAAAACTGCTGCAGATCTCCCTGGCAGCATGTTTTTTTCCAAGTTTTAGAGTCTGAAAGAGTGCAAAAAATTGCACCGCTTTTAGACCCTAAAATCCGGAAAGAATCATAACGCCAAGGGGGTTAACTCTTCCTGTACTGGAAACAATACGAGACTCATATCTGTGCTAATGTTTTATTTCTTAGCTGTACTACACATACAAATCATATCATAAGTTTATTTTCACTTCAGATTCCCTTTAAAAGGAAACCAGGACAAGGGAAAATATGGAGACAGGCCATACTGATCACCTTTGAAAAACAGCCCAGCTGCCATTTTGATCCTCTCCTTTAATTCTGTGCGAGATTGCCTACATTTGCTGATCAGGCGATCTAATGTCACTAGCTGCAGATCGCTCAATTGTTTCCTAAAATCGTTCAGGGCTATGTGTACAGTTTGCATACAAGCAGTTCATTAAACCTCAACAGATTTAATCAGCTGAAAATAGTTAACACCTAAATACAGACTATATTTACAGGTTTCCTGGTTCCAACAATCAATACACAGGAAGGACCACCTATTGCAACAAGCCCATCGGAATCTAGCTTGCAGCATCCAGTCACACCTTAGCTGACAGTTCTTTGTCAAAAATGGCAAACGGTTTGCCTGTTGAGCACAATGCCTCCTCGGCAGCTCTAGTAGTGCCCATACATGGGTCCACCATTCTGTTTGCATAGGGCAGCACAGCTCTTATTAATCATGACAAGTACTTAAGAGCAGCAGAAGTGATTTTTATTCTTGTATGGATTTTCCAGCATGTTTAAAAGTCTGTCCAACCAGTGAGCTAGTTTCCTTTTTAAAGCAAAGAAGCACACAGTTCCCGTTAGCAAGCGGTATTGAGATTAGGTGGAAGGGAAAACACTACTAGGCTATGGCACTAATAGACAGGAAAATACAGGAGACAGAACTGGCTAAAACAAAAGACCTGGACAGAGAAGCAGCAGCTGAGGCGGAAGGCTTGTGGAGATTAACATACTGATCTCTGTTTTAAGTCTCTTACTGGCTAATGGTTAAAGGCATGGCGGTAGAACGGGACTACAAATTACAGTGAAAGAGTGTGAATCACTCAGATGCTATGTAGGAGTTTTCTCAAGCAGCGTTATGGCATTATCCACCTTCTAACAAGCAAAAGGTGTTTGGCTGTCATATCAGCCTTGCATAACTACCAGCGGCTGACTGGTGTCCTAATGAAAATACAGCACTGACTCATGAGAAGTGGTGAAAGGAAAACAGGGATTAATTCTCCTGCTGTCAATGATTATTTACAAAAGGCTTTTATATAATGTACTGTAACCAGCAAAATGTTTTGAATATTGATATATCAATCAGAATAATAAGGTGAGTGTTAAGATTATGGATTGTGCTGCTTCCAGACAGGAGTATAATATTAGTAAAGGAGCGGGTAACAAGACAGAATGAGCTACAAATAAGGGCACATGGGTCATTTACACTCAGGAACGTTGCAATGCACGCAGTCTGTGCTACGCAGGAAGAGCAGACACTGCACTGAAGCGAACGGCTGATGATCACAGCAGCATGCTGCATTATATTGTGCTGGAATATCACATTGCTGCATGAATATCACATCACTGCCACAATTAAAGGGACCCTTAACTGAGAGGGATATGGATGTTTCCTTTTAACCACTTCGCATCGCATTGTTTTCCCCTTATGGACCAGAGCAGTTTTGACGTTTTAGCTATGCCCCTATTCAATCAGCAATAACTTTATCCCTACTCACTACACCTAAATGATCTATATATCTTTTTTCAAGAAAAAAAAACACAGGCTTTCAATGGGGGTGGGGTACTTAGTCCCAAGAACAATTTTGTTTTCTTGGCATTTAAATGGGGAAAAAAAAGGAACAAAAAAAATAAAAAAATAAAAATGCATTATTTCTCAGTTTTTAACAATTCCAGTTTAAAAATAAAAAGTGCCACAGTGATAAAAACCATGCCACCAGTTTTATGTCCCCCTAATATATAGTCAGATGTGTCCCGAGTATCAGCCCAACCTTCCCAGTATAGCCAGATGTGACCCCAATATCAGTACCCCCCCCCTCCCCCCGGTATAGTCAGATGTGTCCCTTGTATGCACCACCTGGGGGGTGGTACATACAAGGGACACATCTGACACAGAGAGACAGTAACGCCGCCAGAATCGGCACCCCCTCACTATAGGCAGATGTGTCCCCAGGATAACACCTCCCCCATTATAGCCATATGTGCCCCCAGAATTGCCCCCCCCCCCGACAATTATAGTCAGATGTTCACCCAGTATTCGGTTTCCCCCCAAGTAACCAAATGAGCCCCCATTGTCAGATGACCCCCCCCCCCAGTTACCCAGATGCTTGGCAGGTTTTTCACACCCTATAACCCCCCCCCCCCCCCGTGTGGATAGCCAGATGTGTGCCGCCTTCCACCCCCCCCCCCCTCATCAGGCAGCCCCACTGTGCACAGATAGCCTAAAAAAAAAAATGTAAATAAAGCTGCCTCTCTCACCTTACCTTGTTCCAGCGATGAGCCTGCAGCCCGGGCATCTGATCCCTGCTCTGCACTCAGTCGCGTAATGCAGGTTACCCGAGTCCCAGCTTGATGACGTCATCAAGCCGGGACCCGGGTAACCGGCAGTATGCGGCTGAGTGCAGAGCAGGGATCAGATGCTTGGGCTGCAGGCTCATCGCTGGAACAAGGTAAGGTGAGAAAGACAGCTTTATTTACATTTTTTTAGGCTATCTGTGCACGGAGGAGGAGGAGATGAAGGATCACGCTGTTGGCTACAGCGGTGCTCATTCATCCATGGGGGGATCACTAATTGGCTACAAGGGAACATGTTTCCTTTCACCAATTAGTAAGGCAGCTGAGAGTGCCGGAGGGTACGCTTGGAAGCGCTCCTGACCGCGCACAGCAGGACTGCAAGCAAGTCAGTATATCTAAGTCATGGTGGCTTGGAGGATGCCACAGATGACGTAGATATACTGTAGTGGTGGATTAAGTGGTTAAACAATACCAGTTGCTTGGCAGTCCTGCTGATTTCTTTTGCTGCAGTAGTGGCTGAATCACACACCTGAAACAAGAATGCGGTTAAATCTAGTCTGACTTTAGTCAAAGCACCTTCCTGTCCTTCGAGGCTCTGAACCCCCCTGGTGAGATTGCAGCATGTCATGATGATAGCCAGCAATCACATTATACTGTGTTACAGCGCCACGTGGAGTATGGAGGCAGAACTGAAGCACTGGATCCCAGGAGGTAAGTGCAGGGGCTGCCGCGGATTTCTCTGCAGTATGATTATTTCTGCATTTTAGGGTCTGAAGGCATGCTAAAAAAATTGCACCACTTTTAGACCCTAAAATATGGAAATAATCATACCGCCAGGGAGGTTAATTGAAGAGAATCGTTCCTCTTCCCTTGCACAATCATTAATATTGGTAGCAGGAGTAAGACCTGTTTTGGGCTTGTGAGGATTATCATAGGGCAGGGTTGTTGAGCTGCACTGAAGGACCAAGATATTGCCCTCAAAGAGTGGAGTTCGAAACACCTGTACTAGGGATTAATGGGTTGTGTCAAATCAAAATGATACTACCTAAGAAGAGGGAAGCCTCATTGCCCTGGCCCCCACTGCTTTGCATGCAGACCCCTGGAACATATCAGACAATAGCTTGTCAGATATGTTATGCGACCACACTCTATATGCTGCTCTGCACAGCCGCAGTAAGCCAGAGATGCTCATCCACAAGCAGCTCCGTGCTACTGCGCAGGCATGGCTAGTGGATTTCCTAGCACATGAAGAGGAGTGCAGGCGTGATCTGCCTGAAAGTCCTGGGCAGCGATGGTGGATTTCAGGAGGACACGGGAAACCTCTGGAGGATCCAGAGGCTTCCCTTTTCTTAGGCAAGCATCTTTTCCTTTAGGTTCACCTCGGGTTCTCTAATATTTGCTGAAAGAGAAAGGAAGAATTTTTGAAGATAGGGAGAAGCACGCAGCAGTCAGGTGGGGAAGCTGCAGCTCCCAAATAAGGAACACCATAAACATTTTTCTTTTGATGAGCAACATCTGACATTAGCATAACTGACTGAACTTTGCATAACAAATTTCGATATCCTTTGAGGCTAAACTAGCTATCATAGTAGCTGGAATTGCACAAACAGAAGTGAATGAAAGCAATAGCAGAATCCAAAGCAAGCATTAAGTGATGTTGGGAAACAAACATTGGTTCCACCACACAACGCTGCTCAACAATAACAAAATACATTCATGAGCCAGCCTTGCCGTCTATAATTGGATGAAGCAAGACAAGCAGCCTGTAAAGGCGTGAGCACACTCTGTGCCAACTACTGTGGAAATGCCTTCTGATTTTCTGTCAAAGCAATTTTTGCACAAAAGCTGCAGAGGTAAGTTCAGGTTTAGGGCTCATATCCACTGAGAAGCAGGAATGGAGCGCAATCGCACAAAGAAGCGCTTATACACCCTAGCCCCCATAGCCACTAAATTAGCATTGCAGTCAATGGCGAGTGTGGTGATACCCAGTTCATCAGATCTGTCCCTAGAGACCTTAGATATACTCTGATTATGTATATTAACACTTGGAAGAAGCTAGTGGTAGGAAAAAACAAAAAACAAAAAACCTGAATTTGTCTGTACAGCATAGGACTAAGAATCTGCATACAGCCCATAACCTCAGTACTCATCAACCAACGGGTCCAGCGATGTCCCATTGGCGGCAGTCATTACGCCTCTTCCTGCCGGCAAGTATGTATGATGCCACGCAACGTTACATGTCGGGAGCAACGAGCTTCAAACAATTGCGGTACTTTGCACGGAATGTCGGGGACCTTAACAATCCTCCGTGACTGTCGTAATTGTGGCACGATGCTAAGCGACGTTTGGGTGGTAGTGCGCTTGTACCCACATCGCAATATTGCGTAAATGACCGCTCAGTGCTGAAAAAAAAATGTGCAGATCGTCAGGAAAATAGTTGGTAAATTCGTGACGTGGGTATATAGCTTTAGTGCATGCACACTGAGCGCTCTCCATTTTTGTCATTCCAGTTGAGCCTGAGCTCCACCAGGGTGCACCACAGAGGGATAACTCTACCCAACCCCTGCTTTGCATTTTGTACTTGACACACCAGCATCAATATCGACTGACAGGCTGTGACGAGATTTGAGGTGCCCATACACCTCTTGATCTGCCACCAGATCGATCAAGAAATAGTTCACTCTCTGCTCAAATCTGAAAGAGCAGAAACGATTCCCTCCCACATGCTGCAAACAGTTGTCCAATAGATTTGAGCATGAAATTGTCCTAGTGCTGCCTCACCATGTAATGTCTGTGTTATGTTGCATGCTCACCTGTCATGTTGGTGCGACTCCTCACCTCCATCGGGAGAGGATCCTTTTGTTCTGACTGATCTCTCTGGCACTTTATTTGGCCTGAGGAAGTGGACTGAGACACATGAAACGCATTGCCAAGTGAATATTTAAGTTTGTTGTTTACCATTCAAATTTGTCGTCCTTGAGGTAAGCCACCTCATTTTTTTTTTTTAATTTAAGCCATTTTTAAAGAAGTTTTTATCATACTCTGGGTGCCTCTTTCCCCCCCTTTGTGTTACCTACACTCCTGCAGGAGGGGTATTCTATTTGGTCAGGCACAACCCCTACAACCTTTTTGCACTAAGGGCTCGTTTCCACTATTGCAGTGCGGAATCGCCTGGATTCCACCGCTGATGAAATCATATGCGATTCCCCATGCATTTTTTGCCGCGAATTTGCATAGGTGAGGGTATATGCGATTTTAACCAGGTCACTGCCTGTGTGAATTTACATTGGTACCTATGCGAATTTGCGGCAAAAACCGCATGGGGAAACCGCATGCGATTTCCCTCTTAAATACATTGCATGTGATTCGCATGCATTCCACTCGCAGGCGAATTTTGCGGCTCTTTTGTGCGTTTTTTCACAGCTGAAAAAAAACGCACCTCAACAACGCTACAGTGGAAACAGGCCCATCCACTTGCATTACATGTGCAAATCCGCATGCGTGATTCGTGATAGTAGAAACGAGCCCTAAGAGACTGACCATATCCAGTTTGACTGGACACACGAGTTGAGTTGAGTTGAGTTGAGTTTGTGCGTCTCCACCTGACTACAGTGCTTGGTTGCCCACCTGCAACTTCCCTTTGTGCATTGGTTTGGCTTACTGCACCTTCGGGGAGCTCCTGTTTCTCCTGTTCTCTGTGTTTTTGTTTCCCTCCAGGGTGTTTCCTGTTCATCCTACTCACCAGCCCACTCAGGTGTCTTTCTGAATTACACCACAAGCGCCTGTACCATGTGACATTGCTGCAAGTAATGATGTCATTACATGCACCAGCGTCATGTGGTAAAGACTTACTTTGGCAATTCAAAAAGATGCCACACACAGATGGAGGCCAGGAGTCGTGCCGGCATGATAGGTGAACATGCAACACTTACCACGGGCCCAGGGGGTACACGTAAACTTGGGGGACACCGGCCGAGGGTTTCCTCGGTCCTCAGGAAATCGAACGTTGTTTACATCAGAGCACTCAATTGAGCACCTGCATCCAAGATTTTTTCCATGCCCAATCGATCCTTTAGATCCACTTTGGATGGAAATCAATCACAACGATGAATTGGGTGGCCATGTTGCAGCATTGATATCTACCAGATTTAATCATTATGACCTAATCTGCCAGATATTGATGTACAAAATCGATGAATGTATGGACAACATTATGATATAATACAAAAATGTTGCAATGAATGTGCATGATTCATTTCATAAGGCCATGAATGATTAATCTAATTTTAATGCAGTGCTATTTGTATAAAATGTGTAGCAAAGCACTTCAGCTCATGCCTTACGTATAATCCTGTGAGGCAAGGAGCAGCAGTGACACCTGTAAGTGTCACATG
>NC_090655.1:127420263-127480263 GCF_040937935.1 Hyperolius riggenbachi | reverse complement strand
TACTGCTCAAAATAAATCTATAATAAGGACCTAAAACAGGTTTCAGAATAAAGGCAGCCACAACATGATGCCAGGCTATAAGGTAATGCAATTTCATGGCTGTCTTCTCCATAGCATGTGTGGAACCTCCCATAGGGGGTGATTTTCACATGTTGGAGACTACTAGAGCTCAATTAATCCTGAAAATGCCAGAATTATGTATGTTTGGTAGAAGCAGTTTGCAACCCTCACCAGGGTTACTTCAGAATACAGGGAGGTTGGAGAATGGCAAGTTAGCAGTATGCAAACAGATCTATACACACAAAAAAAAATTTGATTTTTTTTTTTGTTTAAATGTAGGCTATTTTCCTATTGTGGGTGGACGGTCCAACTGCAAAAGCATTAAAGCTAAATAAATTACCATTTAGCAGTCAGACATTTACTGCAATACATCATAGCAAGGGCTACACACACACACACACTCATGCCACATAACAGAAGTTTTTTTTTGCTTTTGTTTTTTTAAATATGGTCCTGGTTGAAGAACTTAAGGGGCCCGCACATATAATTCAATCCATTAATAAGAATGTACCTGCACTTCTCTGCATAGAAGATGCCATTGGTTTTGTCGGAATCCCTGACTTAGCATGTGCAAACCCATTGCACAAATATGGAGGAACGGTTCCTCAGGGACCGTTTCCACTAGAGCGAATCTGCATGCAGATTCGCATAGACAGTACAAGTGGATGGGACTGTTTCCACTTGTGCGGGATTCTGCTCGGTTTGTCGTGCAGAAAAAATCTGCACGGCAGACCCATCAGAATTTGCACGCCGCACACGATTAGTCGGTAATGTAACTAAATAGGAAAACCGCAAGCATTTTAGTCTTGCGGTTTGCCCGGCGTTTCCACTTAAAAACCCATGTCAATGCTTGCCAGCATTGACATGGTTAAAATTGCGTTGTGCAAACTGCAAGCGATTCCGCATCAAAATTCGCGAAGAATCGGCAACGAAACCATAACCGAATGCGGATTGCTTGCCACGATTTTCCCTTCAAAATCGTGCCGCAGTAGTGGAAACGGGCCCCGAGTGTTGCATGCAAACACTTACCCAGGTACGCTACTTCAAGCTTTTTCTGGGCACACTGCCTTTTGTTAGAGTAAAAATGGTTCTCTGCTATGTTCCCAACAGAGAAACCGCTAAACCTGGGCATACCAGACTAAACAGTGGCTTCTAACAGTTCTAAGCTGAAATGCGCAGGACCTTCATCGAGCGAAATGGGTGCTGTGGACTGACAAAAGTATTTTGCTCCATCCTATTAATCCATATTTCAGTTTACAAACAGAAGGCAGTTTTGTTTGCCTAAAGCCAAGAGAGCAATACCAAGGTTAACAATAGAGTAGTTGGGATTTAGTTGTATTTTCTTTTTGTGTTTGTCTTTAGGGGTTTGTTTGTTTTCTTTTACAGGCTTGGGGAAGAAATACTGTACATGTTGAGTACTGTCAATGTGTTGGTCAATACCCTCAGGCAAACAAATATAACTCAATCATGCAAAAACATTGCAGTAATAATACAAACATTGGTTAAAAAAAGTCTAGGAAAAGATGGTATAGTTCCATCAGACCCATGATTTTAGCATTACATGAAAACAGAAGCAACTGAACCAAGCTAAATCAATTTAACAACTAGGTTTGATATTTGGAACAACCTACTTGCTAAGGTGCTGAAACTTTACTAAATTAGAGAGAGCTGGACGTAGTACTGAGCCTTGTGGGATCTCACTACTAACAGTTTCCCAATTAGAGTTTGACCCATTTACTGCTACTATTTGCCTTAGTCTTTAGTCAGTTTTTAATCAACAAATACACATTTATCCCAGAGTCCCAGACTCCTCAGTTTCTGTGGGGAACACAAGCTCCTGCAAGTTCCAACACTCAGGCTAACTCCAAAATTCCTGCAAGGTCCAACTGTATTACATCTATTACTTTCAACAGGAGAATATTTCTACATCTATTGGAGAATAGATGTGCTTTTAAAGTCCAAAGAGGAACATATCACGTTTATTTTTCTGGATACGCTCTTTGAAGGTGATCAATAAATAAAACGGTACTTATCCGTTAGCCGGGCGCATCCGGCAGGTGGCGCTAATTACTATTCCCCCTCCAGGCCGACATGGATAGTAGGGAAAGATGTAACTCTGGTGGAGTTTTGTCGCCACCTGCCAGATGCGCCCGGCTAACGGATAAGTACCAATAAAACTAAGGAATCCATTTTGGAAAGCATCCTCATTTTAGAACACTTTCTCAGCAAGTGTGTAAGATAAATGCAAAGTACTGTGTGCGTGTACGTTTATATACTGTATACAAGTTAGATATTGAACGTGCAATACTGTAGTTCCATTTCATGTTACAACTTACATAAAAACTAGGAATGTGCAAGTGCTGGAAATACTTCCACCCACACAAAACACCTGTGAGCAATCTCAGAGTGCAGGTGACAGACTCTCTGAACTTTGTAATGTCTCCCCGTGGGTGGGAGGGAAGTGTGTGTGATAAGACCTCCCCAGCATTTAAGAGTGATTGACATTTACTGCACTATATGTAGTAACAGATATCTCTAGCAGGTCAATACAGAAAGGGACACACTCATTGTACGATATAGATTTCCACAACACGACTAGCATATCTGATGTGACACATTCCTGTGACTCAGTCTCAAAAATATTTCTTGTCAGAGATGTATTATAGTTTTGATGTCAGAACACATACAAAGAAGGCCAAAGACAAACAGCTAATATATCAAAGAAGCAAACTCTGTTAAACAGAAGTAAATGCAGCCACTACAAAAAAAAAAAAAAGTTTAAACTAAGGGCCTGCACACACTTGCGCACTTCTGTGTATTTTTCAGCTATGTGTATCATTCTGTAACATTGTGTTTCGGAACCCCTCAAAGTAAGCATTGGTAGGAATATTAGTAATAGTTTGGGCACTACAGGATAGGTCTGTCACCCACCACAAGCCCCAAGTGGCCATGCTAATTGGGTGTAGGCTGGCAGATCTACCCTTAGTAGGCCTAATTTGGTTATATAGCTTCTGTTGGTCTCGTGTTGGTGTTCCTCTCAATACTTCTTACTAAGTTATTGTTATGATAATTTCAGTTAATAATAATAATAATAATCTGAACATTTGTATAGCGCTTTTCTCCTGTCGGACTCAAAGCGCTCAAGAGCTGCAGCCACTGGGACGCGCTCAGGAGGCCACCCTGCAGTGTTAGGGAGTCTTGCCTTGAACTCCTTACTGAATAGGCACTTGACCCTAGCCAGGATTCGAACCCTGGTCTCCCATGTCAAAGGCAGAGCCCTTAACCAGTACACTTCCAGCCACTAGTTGCATTAAAAGAAGACAGTCAGGTGACATGAGATTGCCCTATTAGCATATCCTCCTAGATTTATACGGCTGAACTGTATCAGCTGATAAGATTGGAGTCTGTTCAAGTTAACTACTGTATTACCTGACTACTTCCTTGTTTTTTCTACTCGCATTTCCTGTAATGTTTAAAACTTTCAATAAAAATCTATTGATTAAAAACAAAAAAATAAAAACATTGTGTTTCTGAAAAATTCATAAAAATGTGCAGAAGTGCTCAGGCCCTGTAACAGAAATCAGCTATGGTTGTATCATAAAGATCTGGACCCTAAGAAAGGTTCACTTCTTTTGATCAGAAAAGGAAGAGAAATACGCAATTCCTTCCGTAAGGTCAGGTAGTCCCCGGTTAACGAACGAGAAAGGGACTGTAAGTTCGTTCTTAACCTGAATCTGTTCTTAAAGTGTACCCGAGGTGACATGTGACATGATGAGATAAACATGTTTATGTACAGTACTAAACATAGTAATAACCAGGCTGTTTTACTTGTTTTATTTTACTACCTGAAAGAGTTCATTTTTAGGAATGGAAGTGACAGATTCTGTCTTGTCAGGAGCTTGTCAGGAATATAGTTAACATCACTGATAGCAATTTTTCTACATATTTCATTTTTCTACATATTTTCTACATATTACATTTTTCTACGTATTTCTGAGAGCAGAGGGAGAGAGAAAGGGTCAATATAGTTAATGGTTTTTTCATTGAGGGACACTTAATAGACTGCAACTGAGCAGAGACAACAAAACATTCAATCTACTTTCTAAATGTTTAAATATAAAATAAAATCCTGGGATGTCTAAAAAAGTCATTTTTAGGAGTAGGAGGATATATACAATTGTTTATCTCATCAGTTTATTTTCACTGCGGGTTCACTTTAAGTCGGAACACTATTCCATCTTTGTCCTCTGTACCTCTGTCCTCTGTGCCTTTGTGCCTCCAGTGTCCTCCTTTGTGTCACCTCTGTCCTCTGTACCTGCTTATACACGTTTAAAAGCCATTTTTTCTTTGATTATTTTAAAATCGATTTTCTCAAAAACTACAAGTCCAATTTGAAAAAATGTTTTTGACTTGTTCCCATGGAAACACAGAATCCATGTCGTTCGTAAGTCGGGGATTACCTTTATTCTACAACCATAAAAAAAAAAAAAAAAACACGACCGTTCCAAAATGTCCCTGTCAGGAACCTCCAGAGGAGTATGACACAACCTGTATTCATTCAACTAGAATTATATAAACAGTAACAAGGCTCTACCAGGCTCTGTGCAGTTATTTAGGCATGCAGGAAAATAGGAATTTCACAGCAGTCTGCACTCCAGAGCACATTTACCATGGATTTAAGTAAATGCAATCTGTAATCGAACTTTGGAAAATGAATAGCTGGTTGCGGATGGAACATGAAATATTTCAGTAACACTAAAATCAATGACTTGTGAAGCAGAGGTTTGAAGCAAATTTGCTTCACTCCACTATTGACTATGCTACCGTAGCAGAATAACGTTAATTTCAGTGATTTCGTACCGGTATCCCTCTGCAGATTGTAGAAACCCATGAAACTAACGATACGAAAAAAAAAAAAATCATGCATGTAGGTACTTTAAAAGCACTAGTTCAGCCTCCCATTTCTAAACCTGCATACATTTGCAAAGTAGAAAGTTCTGTAATTTTTGCTATAAATATATTTAAAGTACTTGACTGTTGGCTTCTGTACCTTTGCTTCTTGTTGAGATGACAGAGTAACCTTATTGGAGACAGGAGGCCAAACTCCTTCTATCCCCTCATCAGCTACATGAGAATCAAGGAGGATGTGAAATGGGCAGCAGCCAGTCTCTCACTGCACACAAACCTTACCTCACCCACCTCCTTCCTCTGACAATTTAACTCTCTGTGTTCAGCTTATGTTGCGGTACTTGCCTAAAGCCTGGTACACACCATGCAATTTAACTTCAGATAGATGGGTCAAATATAGAATTTCCGGCAGGTCCGATCTGATTTCCGACCGTTTTTCTGATTGATTTGCATATAAGAGATCACAAAAACGATCTGTTGGAAATAATCTATCGATCCATCTATCTGATGGGATATTGTATGGTGTGTACCAGGCATAAGAGTTTTATTTCCCTGTTCCTACATAGTGCGTAAGAAAGCATTTACTATTTCCTCACCCTGCTCAACGGAGCAGTGAACATTTCTTAGGGCCCTTTCACACTAGAGGGCATTTACGGCGTTAACGCCACGGCCAAAGTTGGCGTTTTCCAAGGTAAAATGAAAGTCCATAGACTTTCATTTTACCTTTCACATCTAACGCTGTGTTTTGGAGGGTTGCGTTTCAACGCTTCCAGGAGCTTTTTCTGGGGCTACCGCTGCGTTTCTCATTACAATTTATAGTACTGTATTGGCGTTAAAACGCCTTCAAAACGCCTACAGCCAAAACGCAGCGTTTTAGCTTTTAAGCGCTGCCTGTAGTGTGAAAGAGCCCTTACTGAAGGCAGAGCAGGGAAAGCAATATACATAACTTCTATGAACACACTGTGGAGGTATAGGAAGCATTAAATGTTTTATAGCATACTGAGAGGGGAGGTCTTACCTTGAACTCCTTACTGAATAGGAACTGACCCTATCCAGGATTCAAACCCTGGTCTTCCATGTCAAATTCGGTGCCCTTGACTGGGACTCTATCCAGCCACTATATAGTTACATAGTTATTTTGGTTGAAAAAAGACATACGTCCATCGAGTTCAACCAGTACTATATAGTGGTATCGCTTTTATCACAGGGAGGATTGTGAGTGGGGTGAGGTAATATGCTTGTGCTGGGAGAGGAATTCCCATCCTGCTGGTAACTAGGAGGTAGAAGACCAACATAGGAGCCAGCAGCCAGGTATTTAAACTACATTTATTGTAAAACAGACATGCAAACTAATTAACATAAGTTTACTATCATACTCATTTTCTAAGAGTATCTATAGTACAGTCATGGCAAGCCAAATGTGAATATAAAATAGATGCTATTTAAAATGATTCAGGTTCAAGTGAGCAAGGAACTCGCCTGATGTATTGCTTCTGCTCAGTGAGTGAATATACAAAATTCCTGCAGACTTTTAACTTGGCAAATTTCTATTAACATCGCTAAGTTCCTTACTGTCCCTTTACAAAAAACCCTGTAAGTAATAAGTCTCTATGACTTAAAGGGGCACTAGTAGAAATTCAGTATTTTTCAGTAAATGTAATTAATGATTGTGCAAAATGAACGAGTATTAACATAGTTAAATTGGCTGGTCAGAGGTATCCAGTTTATAAAACCATCAAAGCTAATCAGTACACTGACATGACTTACAGCAAGAGTGAGAATAATGTCACCAGATAAGTTACTGACGCAGCTCTGGCGCTGTCCATTCTAATGTGGGAGACCGCTATAGCTGCCAATACTCTGGCTGGTATTTTACACAACCTCCCCATGAGGCTGATGTAGGAATCCATCTCGTACTGCATCCCCATGCTTCTGGCTGGGGTCGGGGGGGGGGGGGGGGGGGTGATGAAGACAGTTGCAGGGAGAAAGTGGTGGGGGGGGAGTCACTGAAGCAGGGTGTAGGGAGTGTAGTGATGTGAATTATGTACTTCTCTCCCAAATTCCACATTTAGTATTTGCTGCCCTGGGGTGGTAGCTGTAACCATAGTGCTGGGGAGATGCTTTTCTAAAGGTTGTAGATATAAGTGCTGTCCACCTTACTTCCTCTCACGCAGATGACGAAGAGCCTATAATGGCTGGGACTGGAATAACCGTCCTGCATATTCTCCCAGTTCTCAGAATACACGCTAAAAAAGAGCATTTTAGAGAAATACTGAACATGACAGGCATAATGATGAGATATACTTGTGTATGAACAGTCCCAATCCAACTTAGTACTAGCTTTCTGTCCCAGACATCCCCCCCTCCCACCCCCCATAGTACTGACCATCTCTACTAAAGAATTGTACATGCACCCATTTTTAAGGACAACAATTTTGGTTTGAATGTATTGCAAAGTGGACATAGCAGTAAGGATTTGCATATTAGGTTTGTGTTGCCCAAAGCAAAGGTTCATAATTCCAGGTGATCATCAAGCATTAGTTTTCGTGTCCCCCATGTCTGTAGTCTGGTCAGTGCCACATGGACATGCTGGAAAACCTTTTATGATCTGTATTACTGTTCCCGCTGCAGCTGACGGCACATCTTCCTCCTCCCCTCACATGGAGCATAACACGCTCAGCAGACCCTCAAACAGTGCATCTGGAGAAATATCTGCCAGTGGTAAACAATTGTTTCAGGCAACAGGAATCCTAAATGTGTACAACGTCTACAATCAACAGGCCCGATAGAGAAAAAGCTTGCAGCTTGCAAAGACACGAGAGGGTCAGCTTTACAATTAGGTCGACTCCGGCAGGCACAATCCGACTACCCTCAGGGAGTTGAGACCAGCTGTATTCCCAAACACAAACGCTGAGCATGTGTTATAGGTCTCTACAGTAGGAAGGAGAGCTGTTTATCTTGGCTGAACAGCCAATAACCACCTGCTGCACCAACAGAGACATGAGACTGCTGCTCAATCCTGCTGATAGAGATACCTGAAGCATACATTTTATTTGGTCAACAAAAACAGAGTACATTTAAAGCTGTGGAAAACATGGCAAATGCATGCAGAATTCAAGGAAAGGAAGATGAAGTTACAGAAAGCAGAATGTGTCATGAAGCTAGGGAAATGCTTAAGGGGCAACTGTACTTACGCATGGTATAAAAGTAAGCTGTTTGCTACACAAAGTGTAACAATGCCAGGCAGCGAGGGGCTCCTAAATAGACACGGAACATTTATATTGCGCTTTTCTCCATGCGGACTCAAAGCACCAGAGTTGCAGCCGCTAGGACGCATTCTATAGGCAGTAACAGTGTTAAGGAGTCTTGCCCAGGGTCTACTCACTGAATAGGTGCAGGTTTACTGAACAGGAAAAGATTTGAACCCAGGTCTCCTGTGTCAGAGGCAAAGCCCTTAAAGGACACGTGAAGCGAGAGGCTGCCATGTTTTATTTCCTTTTAAACAATACCAGATGCCAGGCTGGCCTGCTGATCATCTGACTCAAAGTTTTAGCCATAGACCCTGAACAAGCATGCAGATCAGAGGTTTCTGACATTCTTGTCAGAACTGACAAGATAAGCTGCAGGCTTGTTCCTGGTGTTATTCAGACACTACTAAAGCCAAATAGATCAGCAGACCTGCCAGGCAACTGGTATTCTTTAAAAGAAAATCAAAATGGCAGCCTCTATACTCTTTTCAATTCAGTTGTCCTTTAACAAGTACAATATCCAGCCACTGGTGGATATACTGTATATTAATTGCACAGAAATCCATAAAAACCACACACTGCCCCAGATTTCTTGGAATCCGGCTTTTAAGCAGACCAGCAATCAGAAATAGACACCCCCATAGTTGGCCTTAACGGACCAGTAGGGCGTAATAAAATATGAAAATGGAAAATACATATGATGTGCACATTTCTCCCTATATAAAATGCACTATACTGTAGATTACTTTTTTCCCTATTTAGCGGTCCCTTAGAGCTGTTAGATTTTACCACCAACTGTGACCGGTTTTGGAGTTGTCCATCTCTTCATGGAAGATTCGAAGGCCATGTTCACAGTGTATAACAGGAACACAACAAACAAAAAAGTAGTACAGCCCGTTACAGCTGGGTTGCGCTAGGTACAGTGAAGCACACAATGAAAAGTATGCTTCACCTGTATTAGTGCACGCATTTACCGGTTATAGTACTACGCACCTACCGCACTGTAAACATTGCATAAGTGGTGCATAGCAGTAAGCTGCATTACATTACATCGCTGTGCACCACTGTGAACGAGGCCTCAGGGTTTTCTCAGAATAATGTGTAAAAGAGTAGAGAAGCTGGCCGCCATCTTTGTATAGGTGTTTTCCAGGGAGTGCATATTTTACATGTTACAATTTTTTACAATAGTGGTCCTTTAAGAGGTCGCGCATTCTATACAAAACTGTAATTAAACACATTGAAAGCTTGTTGTAGGTCTACAGAGATCTGTCCTCAATTCAAAGCTAGTCATACAACAAGTGTTGGAATTCGGTAGGAGACACAGTTAATGGCATCTAATTTGACAAATTAGTATGGACAAGATTCCGTATGTTTCCCACTGTTGAACGAGTCCGGTACTATAAAACAGACTAAATAACAGTCATGCTGAAGAGTTAACTTGTTTTACAGAAGAACCCTCCAATTTAGAGGCAGACAACAGCTTGGAGCAGCCCGCCCTTTGCCACCTGGCTAGGACAGCCACATTGCTTACTGCAGACTAGCGCTCCACTTGTTGAGGAAGGATGCCAACATTGGAAGCCTGCTTAATTACCAACGAAGCTTAAAGAGACTCTGTAACAAATTGTTTATCTTTATTTCTTCTATGCTATAAGTTCCTATGCCTTTTCTAATGTGGTCTGGCTTACTGCAGCTTTTCCTAATTGCACAGTAGCTGTGTTATCTCTGTTATATGATCTAATCTTCTCTCTATAGTCGGCACAGTCAGGCTGAGGCAGTCAGACTGGAATGTGCAGGGCTGCTTGTGATTAGCTAGAAGCTGTACACACCCCCTGCAGGCTCTGTGTGACTAACACACTCTGCTTAGCTGAGCCTATTAGAAGCTGGTTAGTTTGTTTGTAAACACTGCCTAAAACTGGCAATTACAAGCCAGGTTTGCAGCAGAGAATGGCAGAAACAGCACAGAGGGGACCAGGAGCACATAATGAATAGAATGGTATGCTTTTTATTGTAAGAATTTCAGAGTACAGATTCTCTTTAATTACCAGGAATTCATTATTCATTCCCTGTATCAATAAAATTCTAGAATGGGGCAGAATACTGAGCATATGGAAATTAGGCTTGGATGGTAAAAGGTAGACATTTTTATCATCTTCCCAAAGTTAAAGCCAATATTTAATCAGGAACAAGATTTAAAATGCAAAAATGTAATTAGGTTTCATTTGGGTAAACATATCATGATTAGGAATGTAAAGCTGTGCGGTGCCCCAGAAACCTACGGCATATGCCTGTATACTGCACCTTTGCACTAAGGCGCTCAGTGACGAATTCTAAAATGACAGAGAAAATCTATCTGCTGTGTGTGCACTAGTTCAAGATGGTCAATGAGTTGCTAATGTGTCTGACTTTCATGCAAGTCTACTGGAGCCAAAGCATGGGTACAAAGATACAGAAGAGAGGGAAGCCTCAAGATCCTACTGATCTACTACTGATTGGTGACTATCTGACAACGGATAGTCACCAATGTCATTGGGGCTGTAGCTCCTCTTCTGGCATCAGCTTGATTGTGCAGTGGCCATGCAAATGGGTGTGCATACACAGTAAGCTGAAACAACTAGTGCACAAACCGCTCCATGCCACTACACAACCACCCTCCACATTGGGACCGAACTCCTCTTCTGTGACTAGCGCGGTCATGCAGTGGCCACGTGAGCATGGCTGCGCATGAGCAGTAGCACGGAGCTGCCCATGCACAAATTGCTCCGGCTTACTGTGCATGTGCTTTGCATGGGCACTGCACAACCACGCTGATGCCAGAAGAGGAACTGCAGCCCCAATAAGATTGGCGACTAGTAGTGGGAGAGCAAAAAACTCTGAGAGAAGCCTCAATAGCATGCTTCCCTCTTTTTAGCTGAGTAGAGTTCTTTAATCAGGTACAGAAGAAAGGGTGCAGGAGCCCTTATAGAAAAAAGGGCGCAGCCATAGATGCTTATTATAACAGCCGTGATTTGCGGCAAAGAATGGAAATTTGGGCGCACAACTGCACCCGTGATCTTGCACCTACCAAGTGCCGAAATGTACCTTCTTTGCACCAAATTGCAGCTTTGTGGCAGGGGAATTAAAATCTAGACACTGTGGGGGGGGGGGGGGGGGCATTGGATTCCCTTTATTTGAAGGGAACCTAAACTGAGAAGGATATGGATTTTTCCTTTTAAAGTAATACCAGTTGCCTGACTCTCCTGCTGATCCTGTGTCTCTAATACTTTTAGCTACAGCCCCTCAACAAGCATGCAGATCAGGTGCTCTGACTGAAGTCAGACGGGATTAGTTGCATGCTTGTTTCAGGTGTAAGATTTGGCCACTACTACAGCCTTAGAGATCAGCAGGACTGCCAGGCAACTGGTATTGGTTTAAAAGGAAAAATCCATAGCCGTCTCAGTTTAGGTTCCCTTTAACGAGACTCTGTAGCAAAATGTTCAGCCTTATTTCTTCTATCCTATAAGTTCCTATACCTGTTCTAAAGTAGTCTGGATTACTGCAGCCTTTTCTAGTTGAACTGTCTCTGTAATATATCTAATCTTTTCCTTGTCAAGCTTCGTCGACCCAAGGAGGAATGGGCTGACTGTTGTAATGACTCCAAGTTATGCACGCCCCCTGCAGGCTCTGTGTGCTTTGTTTTTTACTCATAGACTGAGTCTCTGCTCTCAGTTTCAGCTTGTCTGTGATGCAGTTTGTGAGGCTGAGGGGGGGAGGGAGCTGCCTGTCACATGCTGAGAAACTGAGTATCCTAGACTGGAGTGCAGATAATTCACTATGTAATAAAAACTTGTAGTATACTGTAATATGAATATCTATCTATCTACACACACAGTGAACATAACTTCCTGGTTGGCAGATATGTTTTTTGTTTGTAAACACTGCCTGAAACTGGCGATTAAAAGCCAGAATCGCGGCGGAAATGGCAAAGAGGGATCCAGGAGATCACAGTGACTTGATTGGTATGTTTTTTTATTGTACAAATCGGACAGTACAGATTCTCTTTAAAAAAGGACCTCAGGACCTTGTTCTTGATCATTACAGAAAAAAAAAAATCAATCTGGCCATTATTAACCAGTGTACCAGCTTTAGAATATAAATACATGTCATGCAATGTTGTGCAGCTTGCTTTAACATCAAGGTGCACAGGTAAAGCAAACTGTCTCATACCTTTGGTGCAGACTAAATCCTTTCATGTGCGATACATTAGAGAAAGGGCTTAAATGAGGAAATCCAGCCTAAAAGTTTTTTCTATAGCCGTGGACAGCATATGCAAGAGTTTTATCCAGTGACAGATTGTCACCAATGTGCAGTTTCCAGGTAAGTGAGATTTATGATGACTTGGAAGGGGAGCGTGGTGGCTGCCTCTCCCCTGCCCATGCAAAGTGCAAGCTAGCCGCTACACAGGAGCAGCTGACAGAATTCCCCATCTTCAGCCTCATGTGTGAAAGAAGCTAAAATTTGCACTGAGGCCCATAGCTCTGTAGCTACATCACTTAATGCAATTGCTATAGTTTTTTTTATTATTATTATTTTTGCACAGAGAAAACAACTTTCCCAAGTGTTTTTCTTCTAAAATAAAGTCATTCTTAACAGATTCAGTAATACTGGTGGGGGGCGTTTAGTGTTTCACTTTCCTTTTAACATGGATAAAGCAAAGCAAACCTGTCATTAAGCATTTGTTTTCATTCAGGTCACCGGCAATTCCAAAGGGACATTCATGTGCCTCTGTAACAGACACCTTTTTGTTTAGATCACTAAACAAATCTGGGTCAAAAACAGAATCTGGCAACCTGCCACTGAGAAGTGCAACTTGGACGGTAAAGGCCACAGAATGTTTATTCTAGACTGTGCATCTTTTTCTCAAACATCTGTCTTTCACATACCATATTAAAAAAAAAAATCTACATTAAGAAACCGTAACAGTACCATTTATGGAATAGCAAATACCACTCATAGCATCGGTTCATGAGAACAGAGAGGATGGCCTGACTAGAATTATAAGCAATGCCACCAGCTAGCAGGGCAACTCATTACACCAAAGCTATGTCAATAGTCAGATGGCAGAGCCTCAGAAGGGGCACAGCATGTTAAGCTGAGAACAGTTTGTGTTAGAGTGCTACATGCAAACAAAGTCTCTATAATGGAGGAATATAATTTTACAGGGATTTCATTTGACTGTCCTACTACGTGAGCAATCCTGTTACCACGCAGCCCCACATAGGAACCGCTAAATATCACACATAGCTGAACATATGCAGAGAAGCTAAATATAATGTATGATACAACTCTGACAGATAAACAAGCTGTTCTTCATGTGCAACACAATGGTCCTCAGGTAAAGATGGAGAACACACATGGCATAATTCATTATGCATAGTCCAGAAGGTGTGTGATGAATGTGCTGCTTAAAAAGCTCAACTGCGGCCAATTTCTTTCCCTCAGTTTTGGAAAGAGAGGAAAGGTACAAACACTGTTCGGTTTGTGCTGCTGCCTGCCTGACTGTCCCCCATTGTGGAGATTTCACGTCACTTGCACACAACTATATTTTTCAAAAAAAGACTACTTCAAAAGAAACATTAAATCCATGCTGCTGCTGCTGCTACACAGTCAGGTATACTGCTGCTACATGCTGAGGGATGCTGATGCTACTAAGCAATTGTGTATGCTGCTTCTGCCCCATGCTCAGGGAATGTTGAAGCTGACACACCCTCGGCTGTGCTGCTGCCAATCCGGTATAATGTTGCAACAGTTGGGTATGCTGCTGCCGCCAGACAGTTGAGTATGCTGCCGTTTCGGGGGCTAGCTCTCTTGGTCAAGTCGCACTTACTGGCTATCCATCCAACAATGGACAGGACCATTTCTGGTGCTAGTCAGGTATGGGGCTGTCTTTGACACACATGCTGATCTCTCATACTGCACACATCACCCTGGGGAACAGAAGAGATTGCCAAACTATCAAAGCACTTCTGCTCTTCTACCCTGAGAACAATCAGATGGGATGAAGATGGGGGGGAGGGGTTGCATTCTTCAGAGGAGGACCAAGCAAAAAAGCATGGAGCTGCACAGAAGGACCAGACCCTTCCATGGCAGCAACACAAAAGATAAGGAGGTAAAGCACAGAGGCCCTATCAAAGCAAAGATATACCGTACAGTAGCAAGAAAAAGTATGTGAACCCTTTGGACTACTATAGCTTTCTGCACAAATTGGTCATAAAATGTGATCCGATCTTCATTTATGTCACAATAATAGTCAATCACAGTCTGCTTAAACTAATACCACACAAATAATTAAATGTTTCCATGTTTTCATTGAACACACCATATAAACATTCACAGTGCAGGTGGAAAAGGTATGTAAACCCTTGGATTTACTAGCTGGTTGAACCTCCTTTGGCAGCAATAACTTCAACCAAACATTTCCTGTAGTTGCAGATCAGGCGTGCACAATGGTCAGGAGTAATTCTTGGCCATTCCTCTTTACAGAAGTGTTTTAGTTCAGCAATCTTCTTGGGATGTCTGGTGTAAATTGGTTTCTTGAGGTCATGCCACAGCATCTCAATCGAGTTGAGGTCAGGACTCTGGACTGGGCCACCTCAGAAGGCGTATTTTCTTCTGTTAAAGACATTCTGTTGTTGAATTACTTTTATGGTTTGGGTCATTGTCCTGTTGCAACACCCATCTTCTGCTGAGCTTCAGCTGGTGAACATAGGGCCATAAGTTCTTTTGCAAAGTGTCCAGATAAACTTTAGAAATCATTTTCCCTTTGATGATAGCAATCCGTCCAGGCCCCGATGCAGCAAAGCAGCCCCAAACCATGATGCCCACACCACCGTACTTCACAGATGGGGTAAGGTTTTGATGTTGGTGTGCTGTGCCTCTTTTTCTCAACATGTAGTGTTATATGTTTCTTTCAAACAATTCAACTTTGGTTTCATCTATCCACAGAATATTTTGCCAATACTGCTGTGGAACATTCAGGTGCTCTTTTGCAAACTTTAAAAGTGCAGCATATGCCAGAAACTTCTGCAAGTCTTAAGCTCACACTCTAGGATTCTTCTTCCCCTTATTGAGCATTCTGCGCTGTGCTCTTGCAGTCATCTTTACAGGACGGTCACTCCTAGGGAGAGTAGAAGTGCTGAACTTTCTCCATTTATAGACAATTTGTCTTACCTTGGACTGATGCAAAGCAAGGCTTTTGGAGATACTTTTGTAACCCTTTGTAGCTTTATGCAAGTCAACAATTCTTTTGTGCGAGGCATCATTCACATTAGGCAATGCTTCTTGGATAAAGCAAACAAAACTGGTGTGCGTTTTTATAGAGCAGGGCACCTTTAACCAACACCTCCAATCTCATCTCATTGATTGGACTCCAGCTGGCTGACACCTCGCTCCAATTAGCTCTTGGAGAGGTCCATCGGTCTAGGGGTCACATACCTTTTCCACCTGCACTGTGAATGTTTACATGGTGTAAACATGGAAACAATGATTTGTGTGATATTAGTATTTTGTGCAGAGATCCATATAATTTCATAGGGTTCACATATGGTTTCTTACTACTGTATATGCAATGTCAAAACACACAAATGCATTGCAATTGGAACTTTATCCAGAAGTGCATTTTCTGTACATAATGTGAGAAGTGTTAGGGAAGGCCAACGCTTGGCAAAATTCTGTGTTTTTTGCTTAAAGGGAATAAAATAATACCAGTTGCCTGACTCTCCTGCCAATCCTGTTTCTCTAATACTTTTAGCCATAGCCCCTCAACAAGCATGCAAATCAGGTGCCTGACTGAAGTCAGACTGGATTAGCTCCATGCTTGTTTCAGGTGTGTGATTCAGCCACTACTGCAGCCAAAGATAAACAGGACTGACAAGCAACTGGAATTTTAAAAGGAAATATCCATATCCCTCAGTTAGGGTTCCCTTTAAATGTGAAAGACTTAAGCACATAAAGGCTGCCTACGGACCTACTGCAATTTGTTCCCCTTTGTGATTCAGTAGTGCGTATTGACCATGGTAAAATACAACATGCACTACTTTGTGTTTGTGAATTGCACAGGAATCACATGTGGGTTGCACATTAGTCATTGAAATGGGACAAAATGCATTACAAACCGCATTGAGCAATGCACATTAACCACTTCACCCCAAAGGGGTTTTTACCCTAACGGACAAGATTGATTTTCACCTTTCAGTGCGCAACCCTTTCATTTGCCATAAGTGGATCCGAGATAAACTTTAACTCATTGCATAATTGTGCTCCTTTCATATAGTTTATAGGTCATTCCTCAAGCCAAAAACTTTTGTTATGTTTTAATACTTTTAATTCCCTATAAACTAAACAAGCCTCGCCCACAGCTTTTCACAGTGCCTTGGCATTTTCAGACAGTAGCAAGGACTCATGGGAGCTCAGTCTGGGCAGGAGGAGGGGGAGGTGTTACTAGCCATTGATTTCAGAGGCAGAGGGGCGGAGAGGGGAGGGGACTGAATTTACTCACAGGTAAACTGATAGCATCTCCAGCTCTCAGCCTGTGATAATGTGACTAACAGAACATGGCTGCCCTCATTGTATCACAGGAATAAATATTCATACAGTGTTGAAGCTGTTTGCAGATAGATATGCTGTGTAAACTATCTAAACTTTAGATAACATATATAGACAAGTTACTTGTTATAGTTAGTTTTTCATCTCGGATACGCTTTAATCACTACTAATCTCAATGAAATGATCTATATCTTGTTTTTTTCACCACCAATTGGGCTTTTTGGGGTTGATATTTGTTTTCAGTAATTATTTTCTATGCATTTTAAGGGGAAAAACAGGAAAAAATGAAAAAATACACGATTGCTCCAATTTCATCCCCTATAGTTTTAATATAAACACTGCTACTGTGCATAAAACCCACACATTTAATCTGCCTATTTGTCCTGGTTATCACAAGATTTTCATTCTGCCCCTAGTACAAAGTATGGTAAAAATATATTTGGAAATAAAGGTGTATTTTTCTATTTTTTTTTTTTCACTATTTTCACGTGCGGGAGCGCGCACAGCGGCAGAAGCACCGTTTGACTTATAAAAACGCCCTGCTAGAGCCTCTTAACAGCTCCAGGACGTTTTTATAAGTCAGCTTGTCATTAAGTGGTTAAAAATGCAAAGGCCTTGAAAAACTCAGCAGCATAAAAACTCATGCATTAACTATCCTAAGAGTGGACTCCTTTTAATTACCCATAAAATCATTACTGCTGTCCACATCCCTACAGAGATTTTTTCCATTGCTTTGCAAATCTCAAAATGAGAATCAAAGAGCAATGAAAACTGAGTGATGTTCTAACTTTTCGCTTGAAACAAGTTCATTCACTCGAAGGTGCGCACAAGAGATGTGCATGGAGGGACGTAACAAAATCTTGTACTAATGAGTTAAGTATGGTTCACCAATACTAGAAAAGTGGGTGACATTTGCACGGTTGTCACCAGGGTCTGGCAGACTATCCCTGAGCGCCTAAATATAGACCCACAGGCAGCTTCCACAGCGGGGAGAGAAGTGGACGCTGGTTTATATATGGTCAAGGAAAAATAATTCAATCAAGAGAGGAGGGAGAAAGGGGGGGGGGGGGGGGAAGGGAGAGAAGCAGAGGAAAGAGAAAGAACAGGTGTTCATAGCTAACTAGCACATCTCTCAAAGACCTTACTGCAAAATGTATTAAAGTACATGCGAGTACACCTGCAAGCAAGCAGCATGAAAAATATAGCCATGTAGGTTAAACAGGCAAAAAATAAATAAATGAAACAAAAAATACGAAAAACACTAAAAAGGCTCTGCATATACAGAAGAAAAAAAAATTACTGATTCGATGGCTCTTAAGAACTGTCTTTGGCATGCAAACTATTTGTTACAGCAGTCACTACATTTTATTTGACACTCAAAAAGGCACCTGTCAACATAAATTTACCAAAACACAGCCGTGCTGCTCAGAATGGTATGTGATGTGACTGAGCAAAGCAACGAGGCCCCGAGAAAATACCCTACTGCTGCCATAGATACACGGTCATTACTATTAACCATTGTGGACTAGACAACTTTCATGGGAGCCTTCAGTCTATAGTCAAAACGCTCTGCCCACACAGAATGAGGCGCATGGCAAATATGCCTGGATAAAATCCATGTATATGTTACGGCCAGAACCCGAAGTGTGGCCACTTCTAGTTCTGGCCAGCCACTTCGGGTTCTGGCCGGCCAATGTGCGAAGTGGCCGCAGCGCAGCGGCCAATGTTAGAAATGGAATGTTACGCCGTCTCGCTGCGGCCAAATTGATGACAACTTGCATAATTTAATGAAATATAGCCGGCGGCAATTTAATAGATGAAGCCGCCGGCTTTCGCACTGCCTCTCTCCTCCTCTCCCTGATCGCCCCCGCCTCCCATACAATAAGTAGCAGCCGGCGGGGACACGCGTGTCCCGAGAGTCGTTCGTCGCGGCAGGGGAATCCTGCCGTTCCTGCAGAGCGGGTGCTGGCAGAAGCAATGTCTGCAGCCTCCCCGCTCTGCTTCCCCTGCTGCAACGAACGACTCTCCGGCTGCATGTCCCCGGCTGCTACTTATTATATGGGAGGCGGGGAGAGGAGGGAGGCGGGGGAGGAGGAGAGAGGCAGTGCGAAAGCCGGCGGCTTCATCTATTATATTGCCGCCGGCTATATTTCATTAAATTATGCAAGTTGTCATCAATTTGGCCGCAGCGAGACGGCGTAACATTACATTTCTAACATTGGCAGCTGCGCTGCGGCCACTTCGCACATTGGCCGGCCAGAACCCGAAGTGGCCACACTACGGGTTCTGGCCGTAACATATACACAGGGAGTTCTCAATTTACTCCAAGTTTTGCAAAAGGGGGTCATTTAAATCACATTTAAAGGACTACTGTAGGGGTAGTCGGGGAAAAAGAAAAAAAAAAAGTTAAACTACCCTGGGGTTTTTAAAGGTCCCCCGCAGACGTCTTGTGCCTGCGCAGCCAGTCACCGATGCTAGGGTCCCCGCTTCTGGTTTACTTCTGGAATTTGCAACTTTAAAGTCGGAAAGCCACTGTGCCTGGGCGGCCGTGTACTTGCTCCTACTGACCTCACCAGGCGCATACTGCGCAGGCGCAAACCGTACTGGGCCTGCGCAGTACACTCCGTGACGTCAGCGAGGACGTGGCCACGCAGGCGCAGTGGTTTTCAGACTTTAAAGTTGCAAATTCCAGAAGTGAACCGGCAGCGGGGATCGGAGCATCGTTGACTAGCTGCGCAGGCACAAGACGTCTGCAGGGGACCATTAGAAGCCCCAGGTAAGTTCAACTCTTTTTTTCCCCCTACAGTACTCCTTTAATAAATTTTACCACTGTTACAGAGTACCTAGCAAGCTCAGGGTGAACTAGAAAGCCTAGGAGTGGAGTGCGTAAAAGGCTACAATGGGCATGATTCACAAAGCTTTTTCACCTGTTTTCACCTTATCTGTGTTAAATTTGTAAGCTCCCAAAGAGCAAAAATATAATTAAAGGGACACTTAAGTCAAACAAAAAAAATGAGTTTTACTCACCTGGGGCTTCCAATAGCCCCCTGCAGCTGTCCGGTGCCCTCGCCGTCTCCCTCCGATACCCCTGGCCCCGCCGGCAGCCATTTCCTGTTTCGGTGACAGGAGCTGACAGGCTGGGGACGCGAGTGATTCTTCGCGTTCCTGGCCACAATAGCGCCATCTATGCTGCTATAGCATATATCATATACCACATAGCAGCATAGAGGGTGCTAATGTGTCTGGGAAAGCGAAGAATCACTCGCGTCCCCAGCCTGTCAGCTCCTGTCACCGAAACAGGAAGTGGCTGCCGGCGGGGCCAGGGGGATCGGAGGGAGACGGCGAGGGCACCGGACAGCTGCAGGGGACTATTGGAAGCCCTAGGTGAGTAAAACTCATTTTTTTTTTTGACTTAAGTGTCCCTTTAAGATTTAGTTTTTGTGTTTCTGTCAGAAGTCTCTTCAAAGAATCCTGGCTTTCCGAGAGAACATTACCATGGCTGTTTTTATTAATGTATATAGTTATAGCTAGCAAGGTTGTTAAAATAACCTTTTATCATATGAGACTAGCTAGAATCAGAATTGCATCTTCGCATGTTAATGCAAAGAGGTGGCAGTTTACCTAATTTCTATACGAGTTGCAGATTTTTTTTGCAGTGCAGTTTGCAGTGTTGAGTCCCTCTTTAGAATACCTTCAGTACCTGAGGGCTGAATGGTAATCTGTACTCGGGTCACACCTTCAAAACAAATGTATCAACTGTGCTCTAGTCACACCCTCAAAACAAAATGGTTCCACTGCGCTCCAGTCACACCCTCAAAACACTGTGCTCTAATCTCACCCTCAAAACGAATAGATCCTCTGTGCTCCAGTCCCACCCTTAAATCAAATGGATCCACTGTGCAGCTGCCCCACCCTCAAAATAAAAAGACTCACTGAGCTCCAGTCCCACCCTTAAATCAAATGGATCCACTGAGCTTCAGTCCCATGCACCCACATAATAAATTACAGCATTCAGGGAAAATCGGAATTGCAAATCAAAATCGCAAATCGGATTTGCAGTGTCCAGGAAGCCTAATGCAGTATGAAAGGTCTGTGAGAGCGAAGGCTTGCCAGGAGAACCACAGCTCATTGTCTAACCTCATTGTTTACTGATAATGTTTTCCTGGATCAGCTGCACTTCAAAGTGAAACTTTATATTTGCTCAGAAATATTTCTATACATTGACAATAAAAAGTAAACATTGTTTCAGTTTGCTTTATTGAGTATATAAAATACAGCTATTCCGGTGTGCTTCTAACAGCCAAAAGAAACTACAGGCAGTGTCAACATTTTCCACCAGTTGTTGGTTAAACTATAGGGGCTAGCATGAATAACAAGGGCACCGCTGTGCAGCTTTGCACCTACAGCCTGCTTGGGCGATCCATCCCTGGCTGCAGGGTTTAATGGAAAGAATGTCTAATAGCCTTATATTACAGAAAGCATTATGCTGCACTAATATAGATATACCGGAATTGACTAGGGAGGAATCTTACTTTAAACGAGGTCTGTACTTTGGCACAATCCAATCTGAAAGCAACATCTGCAGCCAAATTGGATTGCTGGACAGCACAGGGTGCTTCAGAAGTGGCAGTACAAGTATAATATCCACTGAGAGATGCAGTCATCATGCAGGATAAAATCATTCTCAACTGTCACATTTTCATTGACAAGACATTATGAAAATTAAACCGCTAGTAGCCGTTAAAGGATTGTTTCATTTTTTATAGCACACTATATGGAATATATCATTTGCGATGCTCAGAGACATTTTTCATTATTACATTTTTATTTATTTTTTTTATTACCAGGCTTACTGGGTCTGCAAAACTGTCTTCCTGTGCCATGTTAGATGCTGCATGATTAGACTGAACAGCAGCCTGTAAAATGCACAATATCCCCCATCTCACCTTCACCCAAATGAGGTAGTCAGGGATGGAATATTAGCCAGTCTTACACTGTGAAAATAGAGCAGGTCACTGAAAGGATACATAACCCAAGGCAAAGCTATCAGAGATAAGCACAGGGATATGTTCATGCTGGATCCGCATACGTCAGCACAATGTCCTTTCCTCTCATCGTTTACCCTGATGCCCATAATAACACCTTGAAAAGTTTAACTTTGGCTTAAAGGGGTTCTGTGGAGGGTTAAAAAAAGAAAAAAAACAAACTGACTTACTGGGGCCCCTGCAGCTGTCATGTCCCGCGCCGGCCTACGATTCTTCACTCCCCGACGCCGGTCCCGGTCTAATTATTCGTCTAACTAGACGAATACTGTGCGCTCCCGCCTCAGGGAGCTTACTGCATAGGCGGAGTACGAGAAAATCTTTTACTGAAACTGTGCAGTAAGCTCCCAGAGACGCGAGCGAGCATGCGCGCAGACCCAGTTGTATTAGAAGAATTAGACCGGGCCTGGCAGCAGGGAACGGAGGATCGCAGGAGGACGGCGTGAGACATGACAGCTGCAGGGGCCGATAGATAGCCCCAGGTAAGAGTGTTTTTTGTTTGTTTTTTTTAAACCCTCCACAGAACCCCCTTTGAGGCCAAAATTTCAGACAGAAGGAGGCAGGCTTTGCTGGGATGTTCCCCCTTCTATGATCCGTCCACTACCTCCTCACTAAAGCGAAAAAAGTAAGCAGTTAAAATCTTACTGAAGCAACAAGTTTTGGACTAGCCCATCTCCTCATGGGATATTCTCATGGATTTCTTTGTTTTCAAAAACATTTCCTGAATGGCAGTTGCTAAGTTTAACTGCCAAAATAGTAATATACCAGCAAACCTTCCTAATCGCTTGCACACTGTTTTGGCAGGTAGAATTAGCAACTGCTGTTCAGAGAATTCTTTTTAAAACAAAGAAAACCATGAGAATACCATATGAGGAGATGGACTAGTCCAAAACCTGTCTGTTCTGTAAAATTTTAACTACTTACTTTTGTTGCTGTAATGGTCCTGAGGGGTATGAATAGGGAGGAGAAGAGGATGAGATGGGAGGGAACGTTGCAGTAAAACTGCCTCTTCCTGAATGAAAATTTGAATACATTTGATGGAGGGTGAATGGACGCAGAGCCATGACTATTCCCAGGTTCAGGTACAATTGTTCTACCAAAAAGGACACTCACTTCAGTCTAGGGTTCCTCTATGTGCTATGGAGAGGGAAATGGAGGCAACAAACAAACTGACAGTGGCGGCTTACAGGGGGAGATAAACCGTGGCTGGGCCTAACTTTCCAACCTCTTCCAATCGTCTCACAGATGGATTTATAAATTCTCCACACTAATTCACTAGCAAGTAAAACCTGCCCTAAGCCAGTTCTTAAACAAGTAGTGCAGTCTCAAATGTGTTGCAAAAGAAACAATAAAAAGCTGTTGATCATCTGTCAGGGATAGCAAATGCATCAGCCATTAAACCAAAGAAAAAAAAAACTAATACCCAAATAAAACGTGGCTGGATTTACACTCAAGAAGTGCCTGTTTCTACCACATACTTTTATAATAAACTCCATACATTTACTGTAGTTTTTGTAAAACATTTTCACTGCCGTATAAAGGTTTCCCAGTTTATTGTAGAATTTACCACACAAACAATGGCCTCAATTCACTAAGATCATGCTGGAGATAATAAGGCAAGAGAAAACTTACCTCCACACAGTAAGAGAGTTATATCTCTTCATTCCTTAAAGGGATACTGTAAGGGGGGGGGGGGGGGTCGGGGGAAAATGAGTTGAACTTACCCAGGGCTTCTAATGGTCCCCCGCAGACATCCTGTACCCGCGCAGCCACTCACTGATGCTCCGGCCCCGCCTCCGGTTCACTTCTGTAATTTCTGACTTTGAAGTCAGAAAACCCCTGCGCCTGTGTTGCCGTGTCCTCGCTTCCCCTGATGTCACCAGGAGCGTACTGCACAGGCACAGACCATACTGGGCTTGTGCTATACACTCCTGGTGACAGCGGGAGCGAGGACACGGCAACGCAGGCGCAGGGGTTTTCGGACTTTAAAGTCGGAAATTCCAGAAGTGATCCGGAGGCGGGGCCAGAGCATTGGTGAGCTGCTGCGCGGGCACAGGATGCCTGCGGGGGACCATTAGAAGCAACGGGTAAGTTCAACTCATTTTCCCCTGACCCCCTACAGTATTCCTTTAAGTTACCTCCTCTGTAGTTAATTTACCTCCTCTGTAGTTATTTTCACTCGCAGTTAATAAACAGCCTGTCTAACTCTGGAGTTATTTTAAGGATTGAAGAGTTAACTTAAAGACAGAAGAGTTAACTTTAGGTTTGCCTGAGGTAAAATGTTTCCTGAATACTACATGCCTTATCACCATGGTTACAACTCTAGAAACGTTATTAAAGACAGGAGATAAGCTTAGTGAATTGAGGCCAATGACTGCAGAAACCCCAATATCAAAAGGAGGAATGGCTCCTGTAGGACACACACTACTAAGCAAGCACTCGATTGGCTAATAACTGCAGTAACAACTTGCTGCTTAATCAAAATATTTTGTTGCTTTCCAGGCAATCAACATTGTTAGATGCAAATTAACTTTGCATCACAGATTCACTTGTGTTGAATGTTCGATGGCAGATGGCTACCAGTCATACTGCTGTTTTACATATCGTAAATAAGAAGATACATGATCTATGAAACAAAAGAAAAAGGGTACGTGAGCACATCACTTTCTTATTTATTAAGCCTGACATCCAGCCAAAACTATTAAAAAAAAGTCTTGAAATTCCTTCCCAAATCTGGATACACTAGATAGACATCACACACATAACAGAACACTGCAGAGGGAAAAAATCCCAAGTTTGTATCATCCAACAAGCTCGGCACTAAGGCAACAAGAGCTCTCTCTGGAAATATGACGGCAAGTTTATTTTTCAAGCTAAATAAAAGTACGGAATGCATCAGCATGCTCTGCAGTGCAGCACATACAGTCTGTACCCCACAGTACAAAAATTATGTGCAGAGTGGAACAGATCTATGAAAGCTTGTACAATATTTCTAGATGACAATAGCTGAGAAAGGATGCACTTTGTTTCACCCACCAACCCTGCCCACCATGCCATCAGCCAACAACCCCCCCTATATAGCACCAAATCCCTGAGGACAACTGTACAACAGTCCTGCAGTGTGTAAAAGACATAAGAACTCACTGTAAATTTATTATGTGCATTGCAAACAATTAAACAGTACATGTTTTTCTTTATTATTGTGTCTATACCGAGGGATACTTTAAGTGACAGTTTCACACATATGCTGGTCAGTCACACAAGAGGTTTTAGCCGTCTGCTGAATTATGAAAGCTATGCGACATTGCTGAGATACGAGTACCTGCTAATAAACTCAGCTCCAAGATGAGAAAAAAGGTGTTCGTTCTACTTGTCTTCAAGTATGCATGCAGGGTTATTTGTATTATTCTAACAGACTCATTAGGATAAAATGTGTTTACACAATTATTAAGGACATTTAAGCAGTCCAGAAACTGGAAAAAAAAAAAAAAAAAAAAAAAAAAAAAAAAAAAAAATCACCTCTGGAAATGGTTACGGCGCCAAAAAAAGTGTAAGAAGAAAAAAAAAAAAGTGTTGGAAATCTAAAGAAGTTTGGCTTATTGTACAAACCAATCTGTTTATTTACATGTTACAGAACACCAGGTTTATTTTAAGGCACATAACAACAACATCCCAAAGCTGGTATCCTGAGCAGGGAACACATTGCAATGTACTACGCACTGCTAAAAACACTCCAATCAGATTTCTAGCAGAAACAAGCCGCATAGAGGAAAAATATTTCCAACAAAACCCTGTAACACGGCATTATCACAGTGCATGGTCTGCCAGGAGAAAAATCTGCTACAACATCCATAACATAGAAGACTAGTCTGCATGTATTACAGATACCCAGACACTGGCAGCCTGCATTGATTAAAGCACGTGTTCCCCTTTATAAAAGTCTGGGCATGCAGCAATAGCAGAAGAACTGCCAGTACACATCATATTATGGACGACAAAAAGGGTGCTCTGCAATCTTCTACGTGTGTTAATACGTCCCTCAACGATGCCATCTTCTAAGAACCTGCTGCAGATAATTGGTTTTGAGGTGGAACTTTCACTTCTAGAAAGAGGGGAATTAATTAGGGAGTACCTAGTAACAGCCTCCATATAACTAACGCAGATTATTTCTCACATCTATAATAAGGTGCAGATACATTGTATAACAGCATCTAAGAACATGGCCAGCACTGCACAAGTTGGATTTTCCGTCTCTCCCACGTGCTCTCGCTTGATTTACAGAACCTCTGCGGTAACAGCTGCAATGCAGACGAATCTTCTTAAAGTGGTCACGCTGTAACTCAGCGGTGAGGGGCAAAGAGCAAATGCAGAAAAGCACAGAAGGCAAGAACCTGGCCTGTATTGACACACCAGTCGTGTCTCTGGCCCTTTAATTCCTAGAAATCTTACAGGCTTTTCAGATTGCAAAATAATAAATATTTACCAGAGAACAGCATGCATCTGCTGAGGAAAATATACAGAACCCACCTTCAGGTGTTGCTGAAATATTTAACCCATTTTTTGCCTTAACACGAAAAAAGGAATGCTCCTAAGGGCCCTTTTCCACTAGCAATCGCAATCACAAATCACAAATGCCAGTGATTGCGATTGCGATTTTTCATTAATTCTGTTATGCGATTGCGATTTGCGATTTTCAATTGCATTGCATTATCATTGTAAAAATCGCTCCAGCAAGCGATTGCGATTTGCGATTAGCGATTTCCAAATCGAATCACTGTAGTGGAAAATACTTCTCATGATTTCTATGATAAAGTAACAACCCTAGCGATTTAAAAATCACTAGCGATTTGCGATTTTGCGATTCAGCAATCACAATCGCTCTAGTGGAAAAGGGCCCTAAAGACCTGCAGATAAAAGCACAGTCTGCTATGACAAAAGAGAACACATTAATGGCCTCAATTCACTAAGGTTTATCAAACACTTTACCGAACGTTTGATAATTTACCTCATGGGTAAAATCTAATTTTGAATTCACTTAGGTGTTATATACTTGTCAAATGTTTTATCGATAAAACATTCAATAAAAAAGTAACACCTTAGTGAATTCAAAATTAGATTTTAGTCATGAAATAAATTATCAAATGTTCGGTAAAGTGTTTGATATACCTTAGTGAATTGAGGCCATTAATATGTAAACAGGAAATTTCAGAGCATTCTGAACTGATGATTAGTCAAGCTGTACAAGTGCCAGCCAAGTGGACCAAGAATATATTATAGCACAGCCATTACAGCCACAATACGTGTACAGTATATGAGTGAGGAAGCAATGACCTCTTAGGATTAGAATAGGGAGAGGGGTGGGTGTGTTTGAGTGACAGTGAGAAAGGGGATGGGGAGACGAGAGAAGGAATGTGCCTGGGTTTAAAGGGATCTAAGCAGGGTTTTTTTTTTCCTGCAGTTTATCCTGGTTTCTAAAAGCTGTAGGAGCTACGATCCCCACCACCTTCCCTCTGTCCTTATCTATCCAGGGAAAGGTGTGAAGGTAATCAGGTGTGACTTCTAACTATTTGAAGCAGCATGTCCTATCCCAGGTGTATGAACACAAAGCCGGGAGCAGGAAAAGGATAAGCAAGTGGACAGACACCTTCAGCACACTGCCACATAGCTGAGTGGATTTCAGCAGCACTATCAGTTTGTAATGTGCAAGGACATCAGGCAGTGCATAGAAAGTACTATGTGATGGGCATGATTCACAAAGCTTTTTCACCTTCTCGCTGATACATTTTTAAGCTTCCAAAGGGCAAAAAATATAATACAGGCAGTCTCCGGTTAACGAACGAGATAGGGACTTGTAGGTTCGTACTTAACCTGAATCTGTTCTTAAGTCAGAACAATGTGCTATCTCTGTACCCTGTGCCACTTCTGTCCCCCTGTGCCTCCGATAACACCCCAACCCCCCCCAACCCCCCCCCCCCCCCCCCCCCCGTCACCTTTGCCCTCTGTGCCTGCTTATACAAGTTTAAAAGCCATTTTTTCTTGGAGTTTTTGAGAAAATCTATTTAAAAAAAATTCAAAGTCCAATTTGAGAACATTTTTTGGGCTTCTTCCCATGGGAACACAGAATCCATCCGTTCGTATTAGTGGGTCATTAAGTTGGGGACTACCTGTATAATTAAGGTAAGAAAAGGAATATTGAAATGTAGTAAATCAGGAACAACTTACTTTGAGTGATCATTTTGCTTGTAAATGGGCTGAAAGGCTATTTTTATCAATTAGGTGATAAATAAGTCATTTATGAGAAGTTTTGTGAATTGGGCCCAATGTGTTGCTGCATACATTTTGAGCCCAACACAGCGCTGTCCCATTCAGCATAGTTTAATGGGGCAGCACTGCAGCAGATTAATAACACAGGTACCATGCGTTTGCGTGAATCGCCTGCATTGCAGAGCAAAGCGTAGATTGTTCCTAGTGTAGCTACAAAAGCTCTTCCAAGCAGTCACGACTCCACTGGTTCTTATTTTGGATATCTGTATCATTTTCCAGCATAACACCACCTGAAAATTCCACTAAACACACAAATGATTGCAAAATGCCTGTGTTTTGTGTTTGAAAAAAAAAGTTTGAGTAAACATGTCCTGGAATAAATTAATACTTGCAAAAAAAAAAAAAAAAAAAAAACACAATTATACCAATACAATTATGTTTTATTAGCTGATGAACCAGCAATGTTGGTTAAGTGCCATTATTTATGGACAAGGTCTCCTCCTGCCTATCAGCCATCTCCTCCTGGATGTCCGTTAGGTTCCTGAAACTAAATCTAGACAAAACGGAATTTATGATCTTCCCACCCCGGCCATTCATGAACCTCCCAGATGTGCATGCCACTGTTAACCACACTACCATTCGCCCTACCTCTCAAGCCCGCTGTCGGTGTCACCCTGGACTCCGCACTCTTCTTCACTCCCCACATCCAAAACCTCACAAAGTCCTGCAACTTCCACCTTCATAACATCTGTAAAATTCACCCTTTCCTGACCTCTGCCACCACCAAACTCCTCATCCATGCCCTCGTAATTTCCCGCCTTGACTACTGCAATGCCCTTCTGTCTGGTCTCCCTATGACCCGAACAGCCCCACTGCAGTCCATCATGAATGCGGCAGCCAGAATTATCCACTGCTCCCATCGCTCTACCATGGTGGCTCCCCTCCTTGAATCCCTTCACTGGCTTCCTATCCAGTCCAGAATCAGATTCAAGATACTGTGTCTGACCAACAAATCTGTCCACAAAGCCTGTTCAACCTACATTTCCGATCTTACTCAGAGGTACACACCTAGCCGCTCGCTCCGCTCTTCCAATGAACTTCGCCTAACCGCACCCCGCATCACCCAGTCCCATGCACGCCTCCAGGACTTCAAGAGCTGCTCCAACACTATGGAACTCCCTACCTCCACCCATTAGGGCAGCCCCCTCCAACATCTTCAAGAAAGCCCTCAAAACTCACCGTTTCACTCTGGCCTCTAACCTCTGAAGGGCCAACAGTGGTGTCTCAGACCAACTTAGGAATACAAAATGTTTTCGGCACTACAATGGCAGAGGAATGTGCTAGCTAAGTAAAATATAAGAAGAAGGAATATTTCATATTGAGTGGGCCAGGGGATCTGGGTTATAATTTCATTATTGTGGGCAGAACTGGGAGAATATTCTTGACTTCCTGTACAGACAGGAAGCAAGTAAACCTTTCAAACAGTATACATGTACCAGGACTGTGGCCCAGTACAAATAGGGATTTAATCCCTCAGGCAACAATTCAGAGCGGAGCTTGTACAGACGGGTCACATCTGTTGCTATGGAAAGGAAAAGGAGGACCAACTGGTTTCCAGCGGCAGGGAAAGTGTGGAGAACAATACGCTAAGGGTTTGCTCCAGCATAGGACGTTGCTAAAGATTCGGCATCCTGGATCTTTTGGCAACACTGAGGGGCTTATGTATGCTAGATTCCTGCCCACGGTGATCTTTATTGCCCACGTTGGCAGAGTTTAACCCAGCGTCTATACATAGCTTTGCAGAGATTAAAAATAAAAACCTTTTTTACAGAGTAGTAGACATTTTAGGATTCAGGTTTTTAATGCTGTCCATAATTTCCCATCAATACCACTAGGAATTGGACTGAAAAAATAAAGAGCATAGTAATATAAGATCCTTGTTGTAGAAAGATTGTATACTGACTTTATCTTTCTTTTGTTTACCAACCTGCACTTGGAAAAAGTAGAGAAAGGCAGATTGGTCCCCACAGAAGACAAACACTTTACTTTCCAGCAACTGCTACAAATCAACTCCTCCACAGCTGCAGACGCCTACCCTGATCTCCTGGAATTCGAGGTTCCTAGGTCAAAGGTCAAACCACAGAGCACATCTGATCTACACTTGTGCTGAATTAGGGCTGATTTATTTCCACTAGGCATCACAGTCCATTACCACGGTATAGGTACACAGCAGGGGGTTAGGAGTCTGAGGAATATAAATATGACAGCACTGCTGGTTTCTCTTGCACTGAAAAGGAGATACCCCAATTAGAAGTGCCACTGTCATAGTGTGTCAGGACTTTGTGGAATGCAGGAAGCCTTAAAAACAGAACATGCAAGGCCAGGGAAAACCTAAAATCCTCTCAGGCTAAGTATGTGTCTCTCTGGCAGCACACAGGCCAAAACAGGAACTAGGCTTTAAATAATAGTCTCTAGACAGACATGCCACAAACGGGCCAAGGGTTGACTGATGTGTGATAGGCTCTGTAGTTCCTAGCTTGATTGACTGACTGACTGATTACATTCCTGGCCTCCTACTCCTGACCAAAACAACAATAAGTGGGGCTTCACTTTGCTTAATGATTGGCCGCAGTCTAAACACTTGACTTTTCTGAAACTCCTGTATATAAGATGTGTGACTGAGCTGAAAGAGGAGTTGTTGTCATGTCAGTCATTCAAGACTCGCAAAAGGCTCAGTGAAAAAGCTTTTGACAAATCCTGCATCCCCTATAGAGCTGCTATGACATAAAAATAGGTCCCGAAGCCACAAGGTGGATGGGCTCTAACAACAAAAGCAATGCCACATACGCAAACCCTTAACATTTTCACATGATCCAAGAACAATTCTAACCTTTCAGATATAAACAGGTTTCGCATTTCAAAGTCAGGATTAGAGAAGGTCAATGAGACAACAATTATAACTTGCATGCAAATTGTGTGCAACTGTACGCAGCTTGGGATGGGGCAATTACAGGAATTTCAGCTGATTTTGGTTGGCCCTATAGGGTGAACAGCACAGAGTAATATATAAACCCAAATCTACAAGTTAATGGAGATTTTATATAGGGCAACAGTATAGGCCAGTGCTGTACAGACACATTGCAGCTTAGTGAATCCTTCTGTTACTATGGTAGGTGGAGCAAAAGTGTGGTACAAGATGGAGAGGCTTTCAGAGGGCAGGGTTAAGAGAAGAACAATGAGCTCAGCCGAAGAGATTCAGCTGTACACATGCTAGATTCTCAGCAGAAACGACCAGTCAGGGTGATCTCTGCCAAGTGTAGACTAGCGTGTGTATGGACCTCAAATCTGAGAACTCCCAATGAAAGAAGAAAATAAAAGTGTAATTTACATACCTGAATTCTTAACTCATATTGAAAAGACTTTATGCACGTTTACCTCATGAGATCATGTCAGCCCAGGTACCCTGTAGTTTGTTTACATTTAACAGATGAAACATGTACATGTAAAACAGTTATTAAATACAGTTGTGAAAATACTGCTATCAGGGGTGTCCAAGTGTGCTGCCAGTCACTAATTTAGACCAAACCAGAAAACACCTGATTCTCAAAAGAATCATACACTTAGCGTGCACACTACAATCGCTGCACTAAGCTGCTGCCCACCCAGCCCCTGCCCACAAATGTGCCACCCACACCAAGCCATCACCCACAACTGCTCTGCCCATACTAAGCCTCCGCCCCCACAGGTGCTTCTGGGACCATGCATATTTGGTTAGTAAATATAATGTAACAAAGCCTTGTACACATGCTAGAGGATTTTCAGCTGAGGCTCAGTTAAGGTCGCCTTTACCGAAAATCTGCCGCGGGTATGAAGAACCCAATCCATCGCGAAGAGATCCAGAGTGCCAGATCATCTCGGCCTGGAACATGTTCTCCTATGTACGCGCCCTGCAGGTAGACATTGCATCTTACATAGCACGGTCATCCAGCCTCTACCAAGAACATGTCACAAGCCTATAGGCTAGCAAAACATCTGTACAGAACATGAACCCAAAATGGAGTGCATTCTTTATTTTTATTCTTGCAAGTATCCCTGTTTGGGAAATGTTGCTCACTCATGTCCCTCTCACCGCTGTCATTAAACCCTTGAAAGGAAAGAAAGGACTGCCACAATAAAATTACTTCTTTTTTATTTCTAACATTTCCTCGCTGAATCTAAAGCTCTAAAAATATATATTGGGTGGCACTGGGCAGTTTTTTTACGTAGCCTAGTACAACCCATAACTTACACTGTTTTTAAAGCCTCACTTGAGTCTCGAAGTGAAAATTTATTCTACATTTCCTTATGCTTCCGTGCACAGAAGAACTCATACTCCTGCTAAACCCATCTACAAATAAAAAGGTCATCTTGTATACAGGTTAGAGGTTGCATATCCCAATTCTGCCAAGTAACAGGTGACACTGTCTCACCCTGACTTGAGTTTCAAACTATTCAATGATTGGCTGATGCACCTGAACCATAAAGTTTATTCTGATTAAGTGAATATTGACCATACTGAAATCTATTGAAAATGTATGTGCATTTTGAGTGGAAAGATTCAATCCCTCATGATCAGATTGCCACGTTGGGTGGCAAGCCATGTGTGCATGGTCCTTTTAAAGAGACACTGAAGCGAAAAAAAAATGATGATATGATTTGTATGTGTAGTACAGCTAAGAAATAAAACATTAAGATCAGATACATCAGTCTAATTGTTTCCAGTACAGGAAGAGTTGAGAAACTCCAGTTATCTCTATGCAAAAAGCTATTAAGCTCTCCGACTAACTTATGCTGGGAATAGACGATGCATTTTTGCGTTCGTTTTTGCCATCGTTTTCGCTTTCGATCGATTCTACTCTTGATTCACTGCTCGATTCCCCTCTCGATTCCTTATCTTTTCTTATCAATTACATTCACTTGAATGAGGAGAATCGAAACGAAAGTAGAATCGACCAGATCCAACGGGTTGGAATTTATCTATCGAACCCATCTATCTAAAGTAAAAACTTAACGTGTATTCCCAGCATAAGTCGTGGAGAGGGCTGTTATCTGACTTTTATTATCTCAACTGTAATTGAACTGTTTACTTTTCCTCTGCTAGAGGAGAGTTCATTACTTCACAGACTGCTCTGAAAGAATAATTTTGAATGCTGAGTGTTGTGTAATCTGCACATATTATAGAATAATGCAATGTTAGAAAAAACACTATATACCTGAAAATAAAAATATGAGAATATTTTCTTTGCTGCTAACCTTCTAGTAATTATTCATAGTACACAACCAATTCATTATATCATATATTTTTTTTTTTGCTTCAGTGTCTCTTTAAGGCCTCTTGCACACTGCAAGTGATTCCGATTCAGATTCCGCTTTTTAATCAGTTTTTACATCTGATTCAGATTCCGATTTGCAGTGTGCAGGGAGCAAACTGCAAATCGGAAACGGAATCGGATGTAAAAACTGATTAAAAAGCGGAATCTGAATCGGAATCACTTGCAGTGTGCAAGAGGCCAAGCGGAATCTGAATTGCTTGCAGTGTGCAAGAGGCCTAAGTGAGACATTATAGAGGCTGGAATAAAGGCCTCCTTTGCAGATACAATCTCTGAAAACTTATCCTGTGTATGTACAGAGGGTTCCTATTTCCCCCCGGTTTTTTTATTGTGACTGTAGGTTGACTGAAAACTAATTACAAGCCAATTTGGCGTGGCAGAGAAACACGTCTGTGTGTAGGGAATAGATCTAAAAGGGTAATAGTTCCATGGTACATTATATGGATGTTTTAAATCAGCTGGCAAAAAAAAAAAAAAAATAAAACTGAAAAACTACGAAGATGTCTGGACCGCCGCAGTGAGAAGGACCACATAGCAGTCTTACAGGGATGTGCCTGTTATTTTTGCTGAAACCACGCCCCCCCCCCCCCCCCCCCCCCCTCCTGCTTTTAGTCCAATATACTCTCCTTGTGGTTTTGGGTCACACAAGCTGCTTGGTTACTGTGTTATACAGGTCAAAGCGCTATTATCCCATAGAGCCATATCAATCCCTGCCATGCACTGAGGAGGACCAAAAGCCAGAAACAAGCTGTCTGCATGTGGGGTTGATGTGGCTCTGTAAAATTTAAAGCTATAAGCTTGCTAGACACCAGCGGTTCTGGATGCTAGTGCCTGGCTTTCAGTGGCATAAAGAGATAAATTTTCATATTCAGTAGAGGTGCATTGTGGGTAACCACAGATGTTCACTTAAAGCTGAATTATTGTAAATTCCTTCTGTTTTAAACTAAGCATGAGGCTCAGTGAAAACAAATCTGTTACAGTCTACTCGATTTTCAGTTGAGGAAGATCTAGGATTCTGATGTCTTTCCTATAGCACAGAAAAATTATGGATCTCTTATAACCTTAAAGCAGTGATGGACAAATTCCTGGAACCAGGTAGTGAAGTATACAAAGAGACTCTGAAGTCAGTTTTTCACTGATTTTTTTCATATCAGCCTGTTAAGAGTAAATGCCTAAGTGAAATCGCTGCATCCCCGCAGCAGAAAGCGACCTACAAAGTTCCACAACTTTGCAGGTCGCAGATCATGCTGCCCTGGCTCACAGGGCTTTTCTTCCTGGAGAGGCAGAGCTTTGAGCTGTAGCTCAGCCTCTCCACAATCAATCTCCGTGGGTCTCCGCCTCCTCTCCACCCCTCTCAGTGAAAAAAGACAGAGGCGGCGATTCGCAGAGATTGACTGTGGAGGAGGCAGAGCTACCGCCTAAAGCTCTGCCTCATTGAGGAAGTGAAGCCCTGTGACCCCAGGAGCTTTGCAGGGCTAATCCTCAGTAATAAAATCTGTCATCTGCCGTGGGGATGCAGCGATTTCACTTACGCATTAACTCTTAACAAGCCGATATGAGAAAATAAGGGAAAAAAAACACTTCAGGTTTTCTCTAAACAATTACAGCTGCTGCTTATGAGGTTATTTGTAATAGTTGTCAATGGAGCTGGCTCCGGGACTGGACAGACCTGAATTCCATACTAATTTGTCCACCCCAGCCATGTCAACAACATCAAGCCAATCTTAAGCCTAGACCTCAAGCTGGCTTTGGGAAGTGCCTTCAAGACAAGAATCCAGAGATCCTCATCAAGTATTGAAGTACTGGGAGCCGGTCTCACCCTCCGTGGCGCCTCATAATAGATTTGCTGTAATAAAATGTGACACTTCACCATTTACATCAACTCCTAATTAACCTTACACTGATAAGGAAAATGTGAAAAGGAAACTTCAGGAACAGAGCATCAAAGTATGATGTAATGTTTCAATTTAAGCATCACACTCATAAGGCATTAGTTAAACCCTTGCATGGGACCAGCCACACAGAATGACCATGACTGACACATAAGTCACATCTACAACTGCTTAGTTTGCTTTGCCATGCTCTTAGCTGTGTCTCCCCAGACCACTTGTTCAATTACCACCAAGTCTGCATTTTGAAGATCCTCTCATGTATGAATCCTACTAACTTGTCTATGGGTTCACATGAGGATACTATTTAAACATGCAGTACTTTGCGCCGTCAGTTCTACAATTTTATGCGGAATAATCATCCCTATCACTTCACTATCCAACGCACGTCAGCAGCAACGGCAAAAAGTCAGATTCATACTGCTGCTCGAAAATGGAGAAGTACAAAGAGATCTGCAGGGAAGCAAAGTTCACAAGAGCAAATCAGATAATCCACATATCAGGAACACAGTATGGATTTCATTACTCAAGGGTCAATGTGCAGAGAAACACTCCTGGATGCTGGCAATTACTCATGTTCAGGGTCATGAGAAAACTACTGTCATGTGACAGAACCTGATCTATCTGGAATCTATATTGTAACGACCTTGTTCCAATCTGTGGAGAACCTCCCCCCCCCTCAACTCTTACACAAATTATTTGAATATGGAAAAAGCCCACAGGAATACATTGAAAAGTATTGCTTATGTAATTAATGCAAACTGAATTGTAAAATACAATTAAATAAAACTGAGATGTGTTTGTACAACATCAGACTGGTATGTATGTACTACTTACAAATGAAGGCTTTAAAAATCAGCTAGGATTTTCATTTAAATGTATGTTCATACTACCTTCCACTAATCCCCAGTTCAGCAAGACTGACAGCACTGAAGGCCAATTAGACTTCATATCACAACTTCGGAGCGTTGCTGTCAGTCAAGATCTTGCCAGACATACACAAAGTTCTTGGTTCAAGAATTTAGGGATTGTAAAGCTGCACCACAATGTCATTTAGTCATCCATGATCCACCCCAGGTTAGTTTACTACAGCAGAGTCAAGGCTGCATTGCTTTGATATTAGATCAGAACTCTGATGGGATTTTATAGGATACAGAGTGGTGCAAAATGGTAAATGATCAATATCCAGCAGATCTGAATCATTTACCACAGTTAGTGTTTGCCTACCTTAGCACATAATGCCTTTTAGCAGTTCCTTTCTAAACATGACTTTATTATCTACTGTAGAGTTTAACCAGTTCCCGCCCACCCACAGACTTCTTATAATGGCGGATGCACACCCCCCCGCGTGCCACATGTGCATGTGGGTCCTGAGTCATGGCAGCAAAATGCACATTTATAAAACGTCCTCTTTGCACAAAGGCTGGGTTCACACATATAAGGTGTCTAGTCCCGTCAGTTGGCCTCAATTTTGTATGAGTTTCTATGGCTTGGTTCACACTGCTGTGCAGTCTGCAATAATCCTAGGGCAGACAGATGGGTTCCCCCATATAGCCTATGGGGGTAACATCTGCCCCGGGCTACAGCCGGACTATCAGAAACTACACTGTCCACTCCCGCTAACTGCATGTGATCCAGCTACACATGGGAACACAGCCTGATGGGTGAAACAAGCCTAAATGCAAAAATAGGACGTTTTAAAAGTGGATGAAAGTAGGTTGTCAGCAAGGGTGGGGGTGGCCATTTTTATTTGCAGCACATGAAATAAATGGCAAGAGTCTGAAGGTGGCCACAAACCAAGCACTAAAATGATCCAATTTAACAGCATCAATGTTACAATTCAATAAAAATAATTGGTTCAACAGAAAAATTTAAAACTTTTTTTTACTTGTTCAAGAAATCAGTTTTTTAGATAAACAATTAGAAATGATAGATTTTTCTGATCAATTTTTATGGAAAAAAAAATGAATGGTGTAGGGTAGAATGTACATTTATTGATGTATAGACCCAAGCAATATTTTAGAGTTTTCAATCTTTTTTCATAATTGGTGGAAATAAGTAAATCGAGCTGGATTTGGTGTCTGGATCACAAGAGAGTGCTCCATTGCTGAGGCAGGTGAACCACTTTACATATAAAGTATGTACTGCAGTTGTGTTCTTGGATGTCTGCCATAAATCTCACTTTGTAAATTACCCCACAAAAATCATCAGTGGCAAAACTGCAGAAACATAAAAAAAAGTTATATTTAAAATACCAACCAAGTGACTAGGCAGTTTCCAAGAGACCGGATACAACTACGTTGTCAAACTGTCTTATCTAAACGTCACAGGTTTGCACAATGGATTCCTTTATGCAGAACGAGGTGTTTCATTCGGTGAAACATTAACATGAACGTAACAGCCACAGGCTTACCATTATAAAGCTAAAATCTTAAACTTAAGAAAGAGGTATACTAATATAACAATGTACAACAGGGGGAAAAAAATAAACCACACAAATTATACATAACACTAGCTGGTGGTGCTCACTACACTGGGCGGGGCAAGGACTGTGCGCCCCCTTTTTCTGGAATTCATGTGCGCCATCCAATCAGGGCCGGCGGCCAATCACAGCAGGGTGGGACAGGAAGGGGGGGGGGGGGGCGTTTTGGCCAATCAGAGTGGAATAGGGCGTGTGTGGGACACAAGGACACACGTACAGCGAACACCTTGTAAATTATTATTATTGTTATAGATAAATACAAGTTAGCAAACTGGTTGTATAATGTCAAAAAAAATGGCATTCCGAAACTATAAAAAAAAAAAAAAAAAAAAAAAAAAAATTTTACCTATAAGGGCTTCCATAAAGAGATTACGGTTTTCTTACTAAAACACACAAATGGAAATATATCCATCTCCAGACAGCACTATTTTATTAACTCATATCCAAAGACCAGGGTCATCACAAGGAGGTGGTCTCTGTTTTTTCTGCTCTTACTATATAGCCGCAGAATTGGTTAGCAATTCATATCCTCCCTCCTCCCAAACAGCAATGAGTTTTATTGAAAGAAGTTAATTACTTCAGAGCTGGATCAGCAGCAGACTTCAGAAACTAAAAATATAGCAGCTGGCCTGGGAATCGCAATGAGAATGGGTGTATGTGTGAGAGAAGCAGCTTCCACTGTTAACAGTAACAGCATCAGATACAAGGATATGGGTGGGTGTGACTCCCTTTCACAGAGAAGCAGGCCATTGGACAATACCAAAGCCCTTTAACACAGATCACATACACTCCCCTGTGGTATTCAAGTTTTCTGGGGAATGCATGTTCTCACTGTTTTGCATGCTTTTTTGTCCCAGTGTTCAAAATGGTTTCCATTGCCCTTGTGCCCAAACCCAAATGTCAACGCTCCCCTATGCGCTATATGTCGGAGGATGGCTAAACACTATCATTCGGGATAGATTTTGGTGACATTTTAGAAACAAATGCAGCACAGGCAGCTAACTAGCCTACTCGGACAGCTTGCTGCAGATTTTTCCACCACGCATCCATCTCCCATGTAATGATTGTCCATTACACAAGACGCATGCAAAAATTTGCATAAAATAACACAAACATTTGCATATGGAAATAGGCATGCAAAATGTAATATCCTTGTGGAGACAGGGCCTTATACTTAAGACTGACGACACTCATCAATTAGTACTGAACAAGCCAGGGCGTAGCAATAGGGAGTGCAGAGGTAGCAACCGCATCGGGGCCCTTGGGCCAGAGGGGCCCCAAAGGGTTCTCCCTCAACTGCAGTATTAGCTCTCTATTGGTCCTGTGCTCATAATAATCATGTCTATAGATATTTTGAATAGTGGTAATCATTAACAGACTGCTACCCTTTCCCTTCTTGCACCTCTCACACTGTAGTTGCCATTGGAAGGTTTTGGTGCCCCGTATCAATTGTTATGTATAGAGTGCATGGGGGGCCACATTGCAAAACCTGCATCGGGGCCCACAGCTTCTTAGCTACGCCACTGGAGCAAGCGGTTTTCTTCTAACTTAAAACCGACTGAATACAGTATGTGTAGAGACCTATGGTAGGAATACACACGCATATACACACACACACACTTGCTCTGCAACTGTAGTGCAAAAATAATAAAGAAAAAACCCAGTTCAAGGAAACTAGGAAATGTTAGTCAATTTATTCAATCTTGTGTCATTATTTGAGTTATGAGATAGCAAGGTCATTCAAGCTGCGCTTGTAAGTACAAAAGTATGAAGCAGTGAAATGTCTGCTAAAACATGATAGAAAGGCAGCTGCAGGAATTACGGAAAATCCATGACAAAAGATATAAACCAGGAACACTTCTGTATAATCCTTAAAGGAATACTTAAGTGACCAAAAAAAAAAGGATCTTTACTCACCCGGGGCATCCCTCAGCCCCCTGAAGCTGTATGGTGCCCTCGCAGCCCCGCTCCCATCGTCCTGTCCCCGCCGGCGGCCACTTCCGGGTTCGGCGACAGTCGCTGACAGGCTGGGAACGCGGGTGATTCTCCGCGTTCCAAGCCGCTATATCACCCTCTATGCTGCTATATATATATATATATATATATATATATATATATATATATATATATATATATATATATATCTGTAGCCGAACCCGGAAGTAGCTGCCGCAAAGTGCTAGCTGCGTCCAGCAAAAAAAAATTATGTAAATCGGCCCAGCAGGGCCTGAGCGGCACCCTCCGACGGCTTACCCAGTGTCACACACGGGGTTACCGCTAAGGAGGTTAAAAAATGAAGAAAAAAAAAAAAAAAAAAAGAGGAGGAATTAGTTTACTTTGATCAATTTATCCGATTTACAACCAGTTTTTAAAGGCAAATTAACAAAGGACATTTATGACATTCAATGCACTAAGTGTCTGACCTAGAGAAAACATGAATGAGCAATATTTAAAAAAAAAAAAAAATAACACACACAAAGACCGCAAACATTCTGAAACCAGCTGAGGAATAACAGGTTACTTAAACCAGTTTAACGTTACACATCCACCTAATTTCACCCTCTAGCAAGAAAGTCTGAGTCATACAGCAAATCTAATGCTTGCTGTAAGCAGTCAAATTCTCATGCCCTAAGCCTGAAACTACTTTGTGTCTGTGCGTGCTAATACAGCCAGCCGTACAAGGGCTGTTTACCCAGGTGGGATCAGCCTCTATCCCTTGGGTGTGGGGGGCCTTTTCCCACTACCCTGTGATTTGATTCTGATCGCAAATCACAAGGTATATTAAATGAATGGAAACTGCAGCAGCAATTTCCATTAGTGCGATCCGATTGGGATGCTATTTTGGTCAAAGCGCAATTGTCCTGCTGCGTTTTGTATGCGATTGAGCTCTACTATAATGAGTGTAGTAGCTCAATCGTAATCGCATGGTGGAAATTGAAATGCGATTGCGATCGCAATCGCATTTCATTGTGGAAAAGAGCCCTTAGACTACAGATATACTGCTAGCCCCCAGGCTAGGGATGCATTGTGTTGCCTTGCAGAAAGGAGAAGGGCCAACAAAGCGGCACAGCGGGGACGGGGTGAATGACAAGAACAGTGACCTTGCCCGAGTCACTGGTGCACCAAGGTGGATCAGGAGCCACCGTACACCTGCTACACCTTCGTAGCAGAGGAGGTCCTTAATGGCAGAGTTTAACCACTTAATGACAAGCTGACTTATAAAAACGTCCTGCTAGAGCCTCTTAATGGCTCCAGGACGTTTTTATAATTCAGGCAGTGCTGCTGCCACTGTGCGCGTACACATGCGTGCGTGCGCGCCCCCGCATGTGCACGTGCATTCCCTTGCACGTGAAAATAGTGCAAAAAAAAAAAAAAACACCAAAGAATAAATACACCTTTATTCCCAAATACTATATTGTCACCATACATTGTACTAGGGACATTCTTGTTTTTCCCTTTAAAATGCATAGAAAATAAAATAGAAATAGAAAATAAAATAACCCCAAAAAGCCCAATTAGTGGTGAAAAAAAACAAGATATAGAAGATATAGATCATTTCATTGTGATTAGTAGTGAATTAAGCTATTGGCAAATGAAAAGGATGAGCACTAAAAGGTGAAAATTGCTCGTCCGTTAAGGCCCATACACACGTCGGATTTCCGTGGACGGGTCGTTTGAACGTCCCGTCGTTCAGTCGTTCGCCCGCTAAATCGGGCGTGTGTACAGACTGTCGTTCGCTTGATAAGAGTGAGTTTGAGCGATCCGCCGGGTGGATCGCTCAAACTCACTCTTTTCAAGCGAACGACAGTCTGTACACGCCCGATTTAGCGGCAGTGTTCTCCCCAGGCTCTTTTAGCCGGGTGCTCCACCCGGCTAGATTTTGTGACCACCCGGCTGTCAACGGTTCAGCTCCTCACATCCTCCTATGCTGTAAGCAGAGTTGCCCTGCATTTTCAACTCGCCCCACCCGGCTCCTTTTTAATGCCACCCGGCTACTTTTTCATGCCACCCGGCTGGAAACAAATTCTGGGGAGAACACTGCGCGGGCGAACGACTGAACGACGGGACGTTCAAACGACCAGTCGTTCACGGAAATCCGACGTGTGTATGGGCCTTAAGGGTAAAAATGCCTTTGGGGTGAAGTGGTTATAATCTAGGCTGTGTGCAAAGCTTGAGATTTTTCTAGCAGATTGCTGAAAAGGATGGCCAATATTGCCAAGAAGAATACCAATGTGAAGCCATTTATTTCCCAAAAATAAAATAAATAGAGAGATAAGGGATTGAAGGTGTTGAGAAATCATGACAGAGGTACTGTTAGAAGTAAAAGGAACCCAAGGTGAGAGACAAATGGATGCTGCCATAGTGATTTCCTTTTATCCAATACCAGTTGCCTGGCGGTCCTGCTGATCTATCTGGTCAGTAATGTCTGAATAACCCCTGAAGCAAGCATGCTGCTAATTTTTTAAGATTTTGTCAGAAACATCTGATCTGTGTGCTTGTTCAGGGTCCATGGTTAAGTATTTGAGGCCAGGGATCAGCAAAACAGTCAGGCAATGTGCATTGGAATTTGCAAGGAATTTATGTCAGCCTCCATATGCCTCTCACCTTGGGTTCCCTATAAATATGAATACAATCACACACCAGCTTACTAGGACCACAAAAGCCCAGTGCAGAAGTTAAACTGTCAGCAAGGCAAATTAAATTGATATTTGCTTTACTTTCATATCAAATGTGTTGCATAAACTAAACAGACAACAGACTGTTGTGTTCAAATACAAGGTCCATTTATTTCTATAAATAAGACAGAGAAGCTCTAATCAGAGGCCACAGAGACCTCAATTAGCCCTCAGTACCCAAGTTAAGGGGGTGATACTATAAAGAGGTCTGCACTAAGGCAGACGCCACGGATACTTTAGTAAATATAATGTCCAGTAATAAAAAGTAATATCAAGCATAGCTGCACAAGCCTCTGACTCAGCAATCCTAACTGGAGACTGTGACCTAATGGCAGAGAAATCCTCCATTAGCCGCTGAGCTTTCCATTGCTCTCAGGCACTTTGTCTGACAAAGCTCAAATTCGATAGATAGATAGATAGATAGATAGATAGATAGATAGATAGATAGAATTGCAAAAGGCAAAAAAAAAAAGTATAGAACAAAAAGAAAAAAAGGTTAGGTGATGTTACAAGAACAGTTGATACAGCAAACAACCAAGGTCTGTATATTTTGGGCCTTTTTCCACTGGAAATTGCAATCACGCTGATGTAATTGCAATTTTTTCCAAATTTGAACATGTTCGTGTGTTCCTGTGCAATTTTTAGATTTGTTCACTATTTGTTTTGTTTGAAAAACAAAAAAGCATTAAAAAGAAAAACTAAATGCAATGATTAAAATTACTTATATTGTATATTACTTTATAAATTATTTAGTCAGTGTTTGCAAATTAGAAAAACTTTCCTCGCCCCGATTTACATTCCTAAATGTATCACAGGGGGCGATATCTTTACTGCCGGCAGGTGCATCACTGCGGAATGTTTGTGTGCGCACACACAAGGATGGAATAACCAGCAGATGGTTATATTCGGTGAACTTTATTTGAGAATTATCACCAATGGAACATTATCACCCAGCTTTGAGTCATGAACCTGAAGCATGCTTTGTACTTACAGTTAAGTGTATTCAGGAGCTCTAAAAAAAGTTTGATAAACAAAATGGCAAAGTAATCTTAGGAAGATAAATGGATTCTTCCCTGTTGAGTTTACACACCACTGAGCACTCTATACATTCACAGTATAAATAATGAAAAAGCCAAGACAACATTTACATTTTCCATAAAGTCCTTCAAAGTGATTTGGCAACTTCACTGTTTGACAGACAAGAGTAATGGAAAGGACTGAATCTTCTGAAGGGCTATTCACTTACATTTCACAGTGTGTAAATGGGCCTCATTCACAAAGCATACAGTGTTAAAATGTAATTTAAAAAATGTAATTACACACCTGGTTTTGCAAAAGCATTTCGTATAGATCTCATTATGGAAACAGTTATCTTTTGTTCATCTTTGCTCTTCTATGTTCGATATTCTTGCTTGGCTTGAGCCCACTGCTCAGGCCCTTAGAGCCAATGGTGTGAAAACACAATGCATTTGTCAGTCCAAACTACTGGCATGAACAATCAACCGGCTTTATACCTGTCGAAGGACACATTGAAATATCAAAATCCAAATCACAAGGCTTACATTAACGATGCATACACACCTTTGATGGATGTCGCCCATTTGGGATCCAGACCTGATCTCCTTGGTGACATCGCTGGGCCAGGTTACACAGACGCGAGTTAGCTGTGTGGCTTACTATGCACTGTGTTGCTATTAGGGGAGGCTGAGGGATGGCACAGTGTCTCACAGCGGGGGAGAGGCGTAGACAATGGGATCGCCATTGCAGGGGATGAGTTGATTCACCAGGTGGATCGCTTGTGGGTTAAAAGTCACCAGTCACTGTACACACACCTGATTATCGGTTGAGGCAGCCGATGTTGACCCCCTCCACCGACTTTAGTCAACGTACGTGTCCAATCCTTAAGGATTAGAGAGATATGTTGCTAATATTTTTATTTACATAGCAACAACATCTTCCATAGTGCTGTACAGCAGTGTTTCCCAACCCTGTCCTCAGGGCCCACCAACAGTGCATGTTTTGTGGAAATCCACACCGGTAGTTAATCAGCTCTGCTGAGACACTAATTACCTCACCTGTGAATGTGTGTGGTTTTCTGCAAAACATGTACTGTTGATGGGCCTTGAGGACAGGGTTGGGGAACTCTGAGTACAAGACAGACAACCAGGGCTGTGGAGTCAGAGTTGGGGCAATTTTGGGTACCTGGAGTTGGGAGGTTTCAGTAAACTGAGGAGTCGGATGATTTTTGAACCAAATCCATAGCCTTTGTAAAAATTAGACTAAGGAGTCAGAGCAATTTTGGGTACCTGGAGTTGGAGTCGGTGGTTTCATAAAATGAGGAGTCGGAGTTGGGTGACAACAGAGGGAACCATAAAATCAAATAGTTCACACAAAGTACAAACACCGAGCAGTAGGAGTACACAAAAACAGAATTATTGTGTGGTACAACATCCAGCAGTGGGAATGGGGAATAAGATGCAAATAAATGCAGGATTATGCTACTATTTCAATGCAAATGAATGCAGCTTCAAAACAGACCAAATGAGTGAGGCTTCACTGTACTGTATGCTTCACTGTCAACATGCTCATTTTGCATTAACGCACTGCAACCACACTGTTAAACTGCACCCGGAACACTGCGAATCGCCTGTGCAGCGTAGAAATCTGCATTATATACACAGATGAGCAAAAAGCATACACCTGAGTGCCTACACAGATCTAGGAAAACATTTGTGAGTAGACATGGGCATTACACATTCCTGCACTGCAAAAGGTTAAATATTAGGCTTGTAATAATGTGAAGTGCACTACTGACAAGTCTGCAGTGCTGTCAAGTACAGAATACAAAGTAAATCCCCATTCACAAGTACTCACTGGCTAACTGGTAGCTATGCTCTGCTGCAAAAAACAGTAAAGAGTATTGACATATAGGCCCTTTTATAAACAAGTTCCTAAAGATGTTGTGTATAATTGTCTGGTGCTCAGTTCATGAAACTCACCACTGGTACAGGACAATTACATAACGGAATGCCTGGCCATAAACAGAGCTCACAAAACCGACAGACTGTTGCTAGCTGTTTGGCAACAAAGTCCCTATCAATCAGTCTGTGGCTAACTAGTCTCATTCAGAACACCTGGCTGCTGTACGCACTTGGGACTGCAGGTTGACAGAGGCAGGAAACTATTATTGCTGCTGGATATTGTCCATATCTAAGGTAACAGTTCACATTGGCGATGAGAACATCTTTGGCCCCAACACAGGGCTGGCACGCATTGTCTACACCAACTGCTAACATTCTGCTAGGGTGACCTACAGCCCCTCACACACACTTGCAGCAGTCTCCCCCGACATAGCAGTCTCACTTTTACAGCATTTTTGAGCAGAGAAGACAAGGTTTTCTTCCCCCCATTTAATTTTAAACACAGTGTCTTAACAGGGGTTGATTTATGCCATCATTTAATCAGCCTCAATACCTTCAAAGCGTTTTTGGCCATAAGGAATGCTTTATTTGGAAAGTAAATATTTATACTGCATACAGAGAAACAGGAATGGGAAGTATACAGAATCCACACTAACTTAATTATGATTTTTATGCAAGATAACTTTTCTTTAATGTGCAACAGCCTTGGCGTTTAAATAGAAACTGCTCACACCAGCATGGAGACTGTGAATTTCACCTATAAAAAGGCAAATGTGGGCGTCTGTCACACTATATACCACTAACCTCTCCTCCCCCGTTCACCAGATACTATCAGAATGCCATGCCATGTATGGCTATGGGAGTTCGGATGCGTTGCCTGTAAAAATGCTGCCAGCAGTAAGGATACATACACATCCAATTTTTACTGGCCAATCACTGACCAATTATACAACCTCCATGTAGTACGTAGTATTCAGAATCTGTTGGCCCTCAAACTACATGCAAGTAGTAAAATTGGCCAATTATTGGCCTATCAAAATTGTATGTGTGTATGGCATTTCAGTTTTCCCCTCATTACAATAGGGAAACAGCCTATTGATTTCATTTTGCCAATTTGCGTGTGGAGAACCATTGCTCTAAAAATGGATTTGCATGTGTTCCTTTCTTTCACACAAATGCTAGATGGAACTGTGTACACAACAAGATATGTCAATTCAGTCACACAGCTGGTTATTGCAATTATGTATGGCCAAATATGACAGACAGACAGTTTGGAGGGGGCTATATAATCTGAAGACAGCAACTGCATACTTGGAGAGTACAAAGTCCGAGTCGTCACAACTATTTGTTCACAAACAGCAGAAGTTGCAGATACAGTAAGCTAAACACATGGACTGCATTTGCTTACACAGAGCTCGTTCCCACTGGGAGCCCCGGACATTTCGCGTACTGCTGCGGCCATGCACGGCTGTAGTGATTTGGCTGCTTAAAGTGTAAATAAAAAATCAATTGTTTATTTTTACCTGGTAAACAAGTAATAAGGATGCTAACCAGGCAATCCAAAAGTTACTCACTCACTTTTCTTGTTGATAAATGTTCATTCCCCAGTTTACATGTCATGACTCTTATTTGGTACATATGCCGCACAAAGGAAGTTGCAGGGCATGCTGGGTTGTCCTTTTTTGCTTCTCTACTTTCCCCTCAGACTTAACTAATACAGCCTGATTGGCTGAAGCCTCTTTCCCTCCCGTTGCCCCTCCCACACCTCTGTTCCTCTTTGATCGGCCAATATTTCCCATGCTGAGACAATGCATTGTCTATTGCAGAGCGGGGTGGGAGGGCCTGAAGACAGAGGAGGGCAGGCAATGCATACACAATCAGGCAGAGGAGCGTAAGGGAGGAAATTACATCAGGATTGGCTTCAAAATAAATACAGTTAAAATGGGGAATCCTAAGAAGGAATTTCTCTTTTTGTTTACTATAGACAAATCACTAAAATCAAAACATGGACAGTGCAATAGATGTGTTATATAAGTAGAACAAGTGTTTATCTACTTATATATGTGTGTGGGGATAGAGCTGGAGAGAGAAGTCGTTTGTTGAGACCCAATTACAAGAAGAGGTAGGAGAAAGTGTAATGGAAGCTAGCCCTGTGTTAGTACTAGAGATAATCAATGAGATGCAAATATTTTCACGGTAATGCAGATTTATGTAAATTGTTATGCAGCTTGAAAATGGACCAATCAAGTCCCACCCAGGTTTACATTTTGATAGGTCCATTTTCAAGCTGCATATATTTGCAAACATTTATATCAATATGTGTGAACTTGGAAGTATTTGCATCTCATTTATAATCCCTAGTTAGTGCAGCCTGATACATTTGCATATTTGCATGATGTTAGGGATGCCGATTCTGGAGTAGTGGTGCTGCAGCAAGATAATGTCCTCCAGCAATCAAGGAATAGACAGCTACAATAAAATGGAAGAATCACAAAAAAAATGAGAACCCTGAATAGATATTGACAGTTTAAAACTATGATGTCATGAAAATAGACATGGATGGATAGTAGCATAGATAGCCAATTTGAGGAGTAAGATGTGTTTACAACGAAGAGATCAAAGAAGAAAGGTAGAGGGATTTGTAGGTTTGTTAACATTTCTTACCTACCAGTCATGAAAAGGAGAGGCTGAAGAATTAGAAGAAGGAATTAAATCAAAGGGCCCGTTCACACTGCACGCGTTTCCAGCCGCGTTTTGGAAACGCGTGCAGGTGGCCAAAACGCACGACATCAGACATTGCATAGAGTGCAATGTCTGATGTTCACACTGCATGCGTTCCGGACCTGTGCGGTCCGGGAACGCATGCTGCACGCAGATTTTGCAAAAACGCGTGGCTGTCCCATTCACTTTTCAGTGATGGGATCAGCCACGCAACGCACACAAACGCGGATGGCCATGCGTTCGTATGCGTTGCGGTCCGCACGCGTTCCGCACGCATGGCCATCCGCATTTCTGATCTGAACGGGCCCTAAGATTTCGCCTGGGGGACTACAAAAGCTCCTGAGCAGCATAGCGCTCAGGAGGTTAAAAAGGTCAAGGACTAAGGCCTCAATTCATCATTGTATTTGCGATAACTTTTTCCAGTTCATTAAATTACCAAATTCAAAGTTTATCGATTGCTAGTTGTATTCATCAAGGTTTTTCCCCAGTGTGACTTCGATAAATTATCGATAACAATGCGGTAACCATTCGGTAACATGACGATATTTCCATTTCACAGCGGTAATTTAACACAAGGCCATAAGATTCCTGTGGAATTGTGGGTAAAAAAAGCAGTCCTTTGAACATCACGTAGCAACATTCCGAACAGGGCTTACCACCTGGACCAATATTCTGGAAGTGGCTTGGGACAATCCCACAATTTCGCCAGCTACGGCTTGATAGGAACCTTCTCTGAAAACATGTAGTGCCGCTAGAAATTTAGTTAACCCTGGCACTGCCTGTGTTCTCTTACAAGATGATTCAAGAAATGCCAATGTCCTGTTTTAGCAACTAAATCCATTCTCTTGCAAATTGATATGGTTCTAGATGTTATTTTTGCCCTTCTGCGCCTTTGAATCACTCTCAGCTGACACATAACCACTTCAAATGGCTCCATCTTCTCTGTCAGCAATGATCTGACAGGAATAACAAAGCAGTGAAGGAGATAACTAATCCTAAATTTAACGCTTAAGCAGGCCATACACTGGCTCGATTCACGGCCGTTTCGACAGCAGATCCGATCCTGGGATCGGATCTGCTGCCAATCGCTTGCGCTAAACGCACCCGCCGATCCGATTCCCTCCCGAAATCGGATCGGACCGTCGATCGCGCCGTGCGGGAAATTACCCTCGATCGCCCGGCGGTAGGAGCGCGTCGCTTGCGGCGTACGATTCGGGCCCGATCCGAGCATGTATACATTACCTGAAGCTGGCTCCGGGGTCCTCTTCTCCTCGCTGCACCGCATTTCCGCATGTCCCAGTGTACGCTTATACTTCCTGTGTCACTCCGGTGACCAGGAAGTTGAAATAGAGGGCGCTCTATTTGAACTTCCTGGTCACGGAGTAACACAGGAAGCGCCGGGATGGAGCAAGAACAGCGGTGCGGTGCAGTGCGGAGAAGACGCCCGGGAGCCAGCCTCAGGTAATGTATACGGGGGGGGGGGACAGGCGGCAGGAGCAGCTGAACAGATTGTGATCGGTTTCAGGCTGAAATCGATTCACAATCTGTTTGCAGTAAAGGCAGCCATACGATCCCTATCTGATCAGATTCGATCAGATAGGGATCTGTCAGCTGGTCGATCTAATGGCACATCGACCAGTGTATGGCCACCTTTAGGCTGGTTTCACACCAGGACGTTGTGTTTTAGGGGACGTTATGGTTGCACAACGTGCCCCTAATGCAACGCCTGGTGCTCTCTGCTTTGGTCGTCAGAGTGAGCCGCGTTGTGCAGCTCACTCTGGCGTCCGTGATGCGACTCTTGGACGCATGCGGCATCACGTGGTCCCGCTGGCCAATCGCCGCACAGAGCGGCCGCTCCAGGAAGTAAACTCTGCACGTCACTGAGTGCAGTGAATATTAATTAGACATGTGCCTGGCCGCTCTCCGCTCCTCCCCAACGTTACTGAGCATGTGCAAACAGTCTAACGCGGCTCTGCCACTTACAAAGTACTGCATGCAGTACGTTATATTATGGCGCAGCGTTACACTGTAACGCTACGTGGGCACTGTGAACAGCCTATTGATTTTTCATTGCTGTGCGGTGGGGTGCGTTACAGGCTGCTCTAACGTGCGCCTGTAACGTCCCACTGTGAAACCAGCCTAAACCACAACCACTTTCATTTTCATGAATTTCACTTCTGTTTTATCCTATCATTACCAAATGATTAACGAATGCTCGCTAACAGCTATAGATAACTTTGATGAATCCTGAAATCAACTTATCAAGTTCGGTATTTTACTGAGCTGTCGGTAATTGATTCGATAAGTATTGATGAATCGAGGCCCATGTCTTGTAGACTGGCATAAGCAAACTACAAGCAAGGACACCTAGAGTAAATAGAAACTTTCAAACAAATCAATTATTAGTGTAGTATGCACATACCTTAAAGCGGAATATAACCCTGCATTTCAACTTTGCTCTAAAACATTATTTACAGCATCTTATATGCAACCAGCATTTTTTTTTTTACTAGACCAGCATTGGAAGAGTTACACACAGAGCTTTAAAGTTCTGTGGATAGAAATGCAGACGCACCCGAAGCTTAGATAGATACATTTAAGTAAATACAATGTAACAAGTGTGGAATGTGACACAAACTGACTGTGCAGGAGCTGAAGGAAAGCCAGAGTGTGTATAACATTCACCTCTTATTACAATGGCCTCAATTCACTAAGCTTAACTCCTGTCTTTAATAACTCTTCTGAGCTGTTTTACAGTTATCACCATGGTGATATAATTGTGATAACTGTAAAACAGCTCAGAAGAGTTATTAAAGACAGGGATTAGGGCCTGTTCATACTTGCTGCGTTTGTAGAATGCGTATAAATTCAAAGAAACGCAAGTTGAAAAACGCATGCGTTTTTCTTGCGTTTGAATGCGTTTTCTATTGCGTTTTGCACAAACACGTGACCCAGGGGAAAAAAAAAAAATTATGGGAACCGCAGAGGAAAACGGACGCTAAAAACGCAATAGTACGCGTTTTTGATACGCGTCCATAGACTTTCATTGCGTCCGTTTCTATGCGTATCGCACAGAACTGCGTGCAGCAATGCGGATGAGAAACGTATGCGTCTCATACGCATACATGTGAACTAGCCCATTCAAAAGCATTAGGAGCCGTTTCTATGCGTTTTTGGTACCAGTACGCGTTCCCTGAAAACGGCTAGGAACGCATATAGTCTGAACAGGTTAAGCTTAGTTAATTGAGACCATTGTGTTAACTTAAATGTATCTATCTAAACTTCGGATGCGTCTTCATTTCTATCCACGGAACTTTAAAGCTCTGTTTGTAACCCTTCCAATGCTGGTCTAGTAAAAAAAACGCTGGTTGCATAGAATATGCTGTAAATAATGTATTAGAGCAAAGTTGAAATGTAGGGTTATATTCCGCTTTAAGGAGTAAAAATTCTAGATATAAAAATAGCCAATACAGATAAATGAAAATGTACTGGATGTGATTTAGCATAAAACAACAAGCACTCAAGAGGGAAACACAAAAAAAAAAAAAAAAAAATCAGAGCGAAAACAAATAAAATCATAGACCTGTAAACTTAACATCAGCTGGATGTAAACGGAGTATATCCTAAGGGATGTTAAAATAAATTAAATAATATAAATATAATATAAAAATAATATATCATGTTGGCTATGTGAAAATGGGACTATTCTCATTCTGTGCTATACAATATATATTATATATATATATATATATATATATATATATATATATATATATATATATATATATATATATATATATATATATATATATATATATATATATATATATATATATATATATATATATATATATATAAATATTGTATAGCACAGAATGAGAATAGTCCCATTTTCACATAGCCAACATGAGTTTACTAAAGACAAGCCTTGTCTGACCAACAAGCTCAGCGTTTATGAAGTAGGGAAATGCATCTAGATATTGGGAAAACAGCAGATGTGTACAGTATGCATAGCTTGCTCCACTGTAATCTTAACATATCACAAGAGACGCTGGTGTGGTATACCAAATCTTCAGTAATAACACAACTTTCATATTACAGTGATTTGACACAGTCAACCCAGCAAAGGACAATTTCTAACTGACTGCTTTATACAATCAAGCATAATCAACAAGGCAATAATGAGCGGAATGGAAGAGATTAAAGGGAACCTAAACTGAGAAGGATGCAGATTTTTCCTTTTAAAATAATAACAGTTGCCTGGCAGCCCTGCTGATCCTATGTCTCTAATACTTTTAGCCACAGCCCCTCAACAAGCATGCAGATCAGGTGCTCTGACTGAAGTCAGACTGGATTAGCCGCATGCTTGTTTCAGGTCTGTGATTCAGACAATACTGACCAGATAGATCAGCAATTCTGCCAGGCAACTGGTGTTGATTAAAAGGAAACATCCATATTCCTCTCAGTTTAGGTTCCCTTTAAGAGCCGTAACCCAGAGCAACAAACCAAGCTCTCCTCCGCTAATCTGTTTACAGTAAATTGAAGTTTAAATGATTGCCATCCTTACTGTTCTTTGTACATCACTCATGACGTTTGATTTACTAAGCCCTGGGCACTCTAGATGATTAAAAAAAGCTAACTGAAATAACTTCTAGGTGTCTGCTTTTAAGTATTTCATGTTTAAGAGGGAAATATTTACTTTACAGCACATTTCCTGAAGTATTTCTTTACATAAAACTCACTTTTCTCTGCACACCAGGAGAGTGGGAGTCAGAAATGTGAAACATTCTGGTTTTGGGCAACACACATTGTGTTCTTATTATGGAATAAGGCGAATGCAAAGGACATATCTAGAGTGCTCAATCAACTGAATTATGTAGAGACTGGATGAGTGGCAGCCACATAGTAGCAGGACTTCTGGTTTGGAAACTAGGGTTAGGAGGTGTTAGAATGGGAAGAGATAAAATCATATTCCCCCACCCACTTTCAGTATCATAACAGTACAGTATATTTCAGTCAGAACTGCACAAATTCAATTTTACATTCCAAGTATAAATAGAACCCTTATACTCCACACAGCATATGCCAGTGGATAGGTGCTTTTAGCCAAAAAGTGCATGGCACCACCAAAGAAGTTATTAACCCAGCAAGTGCTCCAAATGTTGAATCGATCAAGATTATATTACATAAATTAAAATTCATATTAAATGTTTTGTGGTCACAAAGGACCCCTTTCTCAAGGAACACCACAATAAATAACAGAATAGACGCAGGCTGGGCTTCTGTACTCCTACTAGACGATGTGCTCTTTACATGGGCTGCTGCACTATGCTCTTTAGCTTCTCCATCATTGTCTCTGCGCATGCACGATGACGTAATTGCACATGTTATAGGAACAGCCTAGTCTACAAGGCTGCTCTAGTACTTCTGCCCCACCTTCTATGCCAAGGCAAGGGGGTAGGCTATGCACACATCGCCGGGAGGAGCAAGTGACAAGGAACAGTTCTTCAGGAATGTATAGACACATCTGTGGCCAGAAAGAATAAATTGTATGGCCTAGAAGAAAAGAAGAAGTTTTTCAGCGGTAAACATGCAAGCTACAATGTAAACACTGTCCCTTGCAAACAACCATGCTCAATTTTGGAACTGGAAATGCATTCTGAAATAAGGACTAATTTCACTTTGAGTTTAAATTGAGGCTATTACATCTGAATAGTTTTTAAACAATATATGTACTTTGTTGTAAACAGAATATAAGCTGTTCACACACAGGAGTAAGTAATCTTATGTCCATATGTGTGTAAAGCTGCTGTTTTGTTTTTTTACTTTGTTGAGGTCTAATTTTGTATTGAGAATATGCTACAACAAAAACAAATACAGTTTAAAGAGTAACTTTAACCAAGGATTGAACTTTATCCCAATCAGTAGCCAATACCCCCTTTTCCTTTTCTCGAATAGATCATCAATGGGTTATGTGTTGCTGATATTATGGTGAAACCCCTCCCACATTGTGATGTCATGACCATGGTACTGACAGTTCCCCATCTGTAATTCTCATTGCATGGTAGGAGATAACAGTTGTTCCCAACTGCCCAGCAAGCAGTATCTCCTTCCACAGACATCACCTGGCAGACTAAAGTTGCCACTACCTTTAGAATGTAAATCAGGGAGAGGAAAGATTTTACAAAAACAACGGACAAACACTGACTAATCTATAAATGAAAATTGTAAAACAAAAAACATTTTTTATTCATTATGTTATTTTCACTGCAGTTCCTCTTTAATAGACATTTTCCTTTCATTAATGAGAATCCTACACACAGTCAGTATAGCAATATCCATAGCAACTGCTATGGGGCCCTGGAGACGAGGGGGCCCAGGTGGTACTTGATGAGCTCACTATTAACTCTCCTTTTTTTCTCCACCCTATGACTGTCTCAGTGCCTATGGACTATACAGTGTACATTGCATGGGAATGTAAATTGCCCAATCAACTCATATCCATAGGGTAGCATTGCTCCAGAGTGCCTAGATCTGATGGAACCATGGACATTTTGCTATGGGGACCCATAATCCCTAGCTACACCACTGCACATACACATTTTTAAATTATGAAAATGTCAGATTATGTCTTAAACACATGCTCAGCATCGTTCCTGCAAATAAAAACCAGTTATGGATATCTGGAATCTGCTTTAAATTGCTGCAGAATGCTTTCAGGGCTGAAACAGCTCTCTGCAATTGCGAAAGCTGACACCATCATGAACTCGATACGCTGAATTCTGATCATTCTACGGCCAATTCAGTTCCAGATTTGCAATGGGTATAAAATGCTATTTTACAAGTGCTGCATACGGGAAAAATGTTACTGGCATTTCAGAGCTAGTAGTTTAAATGAACAGAGGGTTACAAAAGCCATCTTTAGGAAATTGAATATAGGTCTAAAAAGAAGGTCAGTTATTTAGTAACATCTTGTCCAAATCACACAGGTAAGAAAGCCGAAGTGATTGGTGCTCCGGACCGCGTGCCACGGAGCTTTCCCCTTTTTACGGATATCACACCAGCACATTGCATCCCTTCCCAAATAGATTACAATCTAATTTTAGGACCTGAGACAGATAAAATGACTTGCCAAAAGGTCACACAAAGTTAGAACTTGGTCTCTCCACAAGCAATCTGCCACCTCTCGGACCAGGCATCACATCCAAGGCTCTTCATGCACTATGCAGAGATATTACTGTATGCACTTGAATGACAAGTCTACCTGGCAGGTGACTGCAGCAGCCTGCTGTAACAACTTCCTCAAACAGCAGGATGAGCAATCAGACCACAACAGCAACAAATGCTGGTTGTTACAACAGATATTCCATAGTGAAAAATCAAGGAGGGAACATTCGCTATACAAAAGTAGAAAGAGAAATCATCTAAACCAAGCTTTCTTTCACAAAGAAACTATACGTTAACTGGATATTATAATTACCATCTCTGCAAAATACAATTTCAGTCCCTTATTCCCAACCCCACTTGCTGCTGAATCTTACAAGGTACCTGAACTTCACATGTGACAGGATGAGATAAACATGGGTACACATAGTACCAGTCCTAATAAATTGTCTGACTTCCCTTTCTATTTCCTTGTACAGCAAATGTTTAACTGGTTCTGCTACCTATGGTAATGAGACAAACAGAAGGAATATAAACTTCCTACACACGAGGAATGTTGCCCAGCAGGGATCAGGACTTGATCCCTCTGGGCGACAAAGCAAGGCTGAGGCTGGACAGAAGCTATGCTAGCCTCCAGGCTTGCAACGACTTCTATTGCTATGTGAGGTAAAAGGAGGCTGCGCAGATATCAGCAGAGGGCGAGGTTAGTGATGAAGGCGGTGCTGATGGCGGATACTGCAACGGGGGGGGGGGGGGGGGGGGTCTCGTTATGAAGGTAGGCTTAGCGTAAGAACAGGGTTAGGTTATTGATATTCTACTATTGTATTACCCATTAATAGAACATTGTCAATTTCACCAATATTGTCCTAGCAGCACCCCAATTACTGCAGTGCCCTTTTTAGATGTACACTCCCGAGACACCTGTAATCACACTAGATTTTCTCCTGTAGCAAAATATCCATCTGTGACAAAATCATCAACTGTTCCAAAGTATCTTAAGACTGCATGGCATGCTGTGGGCAAGGCAAATTATAAAAAAAATTGCCTATTATGAAGATTCAATAGCAATAATTCTATTACAATACATGCAATCACTGGGTACAGCACGTTTAACAGGTACACTTTAATAAGGGCACCGTATAAGATAAACACGCAGTAAACATTTTGCCCATCTGTAAAGCACTGGTAGATATGACGGGTATGAATTTCCCAGCTGGTTCATGAGCACACAGATCTGCAGCCTTCTGCAGCCTGCAGTGACATGCTGGGCACACAAAGCAGAGGTGGTACAGTTCATTTATTGGCATTAATACTGTACTGGTCTGGGATGCATCAAGAAGTGACGCAGGAATTCTGGGACTTCCATTCTCGTGCTCTCTGCTGACTTGGAGGATTTCCATGACTGCTATTTTCCATCAAGGGACATATCATTTGTAACCAGCGCACACAGTGACAGGATTTTTTCCCTTATTTATTCTATATGGCCCAGCCTCAAGACTAAAGATATAAAAAGCACAGAATTTCAGGTAGAACGATTTTCTTTGCCTTATAGAGTCATTCTGCATTTTACACACAAGCTACCTTGTCAAGAAGCTACAAAAACCACATCTAAAATGAGGTGTACAAAGATACATAGAATTATTTCAGTTATGGCAAAAAAAGTGTTGAGAGGTATGAGCAAGATACTGCAATACAAATCACAGAACGCCTTGAAAGTTCTGCATGGCACAGTATAGAGAGGACAACTCAAACACTTGAACTGAGGGGGGATATGAAGGCAGACATATTTGGTTTATTTTATACAATACCAGTTGCCTGGCATTCCTGCTGAACTCTGGCTGCAATCGTATCTGAATTAAACACCCAAACCAAGCATGCAGCGAATCCAGTCAGACTTTAGTCAGAAACATCTGATCTGCATGCTTGTTCAGGGTCTAATTAACTGCATGTTTATTTCTGGTGTGGTTTAGACACTACTGCAGCCAAATAGACTAACAGGATAGCCAGGCAACTGGTATTGTTCAAAAAGGAAATAAATATGGCAGCATTCACATACTTCTCGCTTCAGATTCCCTTACAGAATGCGGCGCACGTGCTGTGAAGCGGAAGTAGGAGGAGGCCAGCACAAAGGACCCGGTGTGTAGCGGCAGACAGCTTTCCGTGAGTGGCATTTACGAAGGGGATAGCGGCTGCACATTAAGTATCAGTACTGTAACATGCCATAACATATGTTTATTTTTTATTGACAGGATGCAAGGAGGAACAGAGGACCCAGCGGCGGCGGCAACAGCAGCTTCACTGAAAGTCATCTGCAGAGGGAGAAGAGGATCGTAGCTGGAACGAGTGGGAGAGGAGCGCGGCAGCAGGATCAGGTGTAGTAATAATGTTATTTTAGTGCAGGTTAGTCGTAGTGTAGTGTAGTGAAGTGTATTAAAGTGGTGTGTGTCAGTGCAGTGTAGTAAAGGGTACACTGAAGTGGTGTGTGTCAGTGCAGTGCAGTGTAGTGGTGTGTTGTGTTACTGTAGTGTATATAATTGCTGTGTAGCTTAGTTCGTAGGGCAGCAGGGAATAGTGTAGTGTAGCTGGGCAGTGTAGTGTATATAGAGTAGCTTAGGGACAGTTTCAGGGTGTTAAAGGGATACTGAAGGGGGGGGGGGGGGGGGGGAAGGAGTTGAAGTTACCCGGGGCTTCTAATGGTCCCCCGCAGACATCCTGTGCCCGTGCAGCCACTCACCGATGCTCCGGCCCCGCCTTCAGTTCACTTCTGGAATTTCAGACTTTAAAGTCTGAAAACCACTGCGCTTGCGTTACCGTGTCCTTGCTTCCCCTGATGTCACCAGGAGCAGCAGGCACAGACCATACTGGGCCTGCGCAGTACACTCCTGGTGTCATCAGAGGGAGTGAGGACACGGCAACGCAGGCGCAGTGGTTTTCAGCCTTTAAAGTCTGAAATTCCAGAAGTGAACCAGAGGCGGGGCTGGAGCATTGGGGAGTGGCTGCGCAGGCACAAGATATCTGTGGGAGACCATTAGAAGCCCCGGGTAACTCCAACTCATTTTCCCCTGACCCCCCCTACAGTGTCCCTTTAAAGGTCCACACAACACCCTGCATTATAGAGGCACCTAGGTATAGTTATATTTTTTTCCCCGATTTTTTCCCTCTAAACTTAGGTGCGTCTTATATGTCGAAAAATACGGTATTTACATCAGCAGAGACCCATTCTTATTTATCACTGCGTTCATGGAAGATCCAGGCCAACAATGAATGCGAACCCGTAAACATTAGCAGTGGAAACCTCAGGGCAGACAAGGGTCTAATGCAGAACAGTGATATTATAAAACCACACCGGACTTCATTTATCAAAATATCTGACAATAACAATGCCAATATTCTGCTGCTCATTGACGAATGAAACAAGAGAGCTGTAGGAAAGTCTATTCTATTTTATTGGGATCTGGGGAATAAAAGGCAAATACAGTATGTGACTGGCACAGTTTTTATTTTTCCATGAAGAATGAAGTATAGTCCAGTTCACCTGCCATCCCAGCCATGCCCTGCAGTACAGGCCTCTTCAGGGAGCCTCTTACCTCTAGCAGACAATTTCTTGGTGTTGATAATCTTTGCTGCATATTCCTGGTTGGTGGACTTCTTCACACACCTCCGAACGACAGAAAAGGCACCCCTTAGAAACACAAACAAAACAAATTCCTTGTGAGTTACTTACATTCATAAACAAAAAACAAAAAACAAAACAAAAAAGCCAACCCTATGTCTCTGTCAAAAGCATGTTGTCTAATCTTTTCAGCATGTATGAAATTTAGATCAGAAAAATATTATATTTTTGCATCAAAACGGCAAAAAGGAAAGAAAAAAAAATTTAATGCTGACATTCTTTATGACAACAGAGCATAAGTAATCGAAAAGAAACTAATACTACAATTAAAAAAAAGTCAGGGAAAAAGTGAAACATTTTTAGACAATCAAAAAATTCAGTGAAGAAAGAAAGAAAAAAGTTGATCAAAAAGAAGCAAGCGCGGCTTGCTTGGATATTATACACGCAGCTTACAGAATGATGGGGAATGAGTGACCCAGCAAATCTAGACCGTATTTAGGTGGTAAAAAAAAGTCTTCAACCCTCACCTGGATCCTATCATGATACAGTGAGGACTGCAGTAAAATGTAGTGGAGTAGCTTTTGTGCTATCGCAATGACAATTTCTGGACTTGCTGCAAAAACTCAGCTTGAGGCTGCATTTCCACAGGGTTGGTGCGTCCATTTCCAGAAGCATCACCCGTGCTGATACGAATTCACATGCGATTCGCTATAACCACGCCAGGCATGGCTATCGGGATTCAGAAGCCTTGTGTGCAGCAGGCAGCAAAAACGCAAACAGATCTGCAATTATGCGAACACAATTGTTTGTGTTTCATCGAGTGAATGAAGCCTTAGCCTGTTTACAGAGATGCCCTAAAATCTGGTGCTCTACAGAAAATGTCCTGCGATTCTGCACATTCCTGCAAGACTTGTCAGTATAGTCTGATCTGCTCTGACCTGTATTGACAAACACAGACAAATGCAAGTCAATGCAAAGTGAATTTATGGTGTGAAAATAAATTATGCAACGTTTGAATGAAATGCAAGCTTCTAGAGTACAGCCAGTCCCCTGCTTGAAAACT